>NW_017306463.1:762871-786088 GCF_000935625.1 Nanorana parkeri
AATGGGAGTGATGGCACACACCCCCCCCCCCCCCCTTGCTGGGGTCTGAAAGAAGTATAAAATTGATGCATGACTAAACTTGACAATGTATACACGCCTAAAGATCAGTTTTGGATTGACCTACCCTTTTAGTGACATGGGCTTTGCAATGGGCAAGTATTGTAGTTTTCCTTTAGTTAGCACCCTATAAAGCCTTGATGGCCTAAAAAGCCCAACATCAGAATACATAGTTCACCTAGTTTCACCTTTACATTCGATTTGAATTTAGAAGAGTTGCAGAACCTTGTATAGCAATGGGAAATTCATTGTCTAGGCTTGTGCCAGATCACCCGTGTCTGCCTAACTCTTTACTTCACATGTCTCATGTTAGGTGAAGCAGAGACCTAAATCTATTCCTGGAGGCTTTACTGACTAACCAGCTAAATGGAAGTAGTCATGTTAGTGTTATCCCTTCGTGATCTTAGAAAACAAGTCTATACAGTGCATTAAGAATTCACTCTCTTTGGACTTTTCCACTTTGAATTTAGTGGATGGATTTAAATGGGTACTGATGTCACTGAATTGACAAAATAATCTGTAATGTTCACATGGGGAAATTTTTTATTTATTTATAATGTTTACAAATAAAGAACTGGTGTGTCCTAACTGTATAGCCCCATTTAAGCTCAGGTACAACAAGCTACCTTAAAAAAAAAAGGGGAATGGTATCTACTTGGTGTAAAAGTGAAATGTCACATTATCTCGGGGATATATAAAATAATGTGTAAAGCACATTTGTCACAAAATGTTATAGTTTTTGTTTGTATTTGTGACTCCTGTTCCTGCAATCCTGGACAGTCAACTGTAAAAGTTTTGTACAGGTCTTTGACAGATTTCCCATTGGAGATTAGAAATTTTCATTCAAAACACATGCAGAATTGAGGAATTTATGAATGAAGCTGCCTAATTGTACCAAATTTAGCTCAATGTTCCTGCAACATACAGTATTAGGATGACCAAAAAGTTATTAAATTAATTCGGGTGTAATGTTCTGTAGAAACACTAATCCAGTTTGCATTCCAGAAAAAAAAAATCCCAAACTTTAAAGTGAACGTAAACCTAAAATAAATAAATCTAGAAATTTGTTTTTTTTTTGGCAGAATAGACATGCCTCTTCTGCCAAACAGCTACTACTAGTACGGACCATGCAGTTTATTATCCCGGGCCCTTCCAAGCAGCTGCCGTCAATGTGAATCGAGCCAAGTACCGAGGATGATGTGACTACTGTGCGCATGCGTATTACATCATCACAGGCAGCACAAAGGTGGGAAAGAACGGCGGGGTCCCTGGAAAAAGCAGCAGAGAATATGGTAGCGGTGGATGGAGCAGTGACAGATTAGATCTGTCAGAACCAGAGGAGAGCACACTTGTCAGGTGTGTGTACCATAATGTACAAGTATGCTGTGCATATTATTGCAAGAGCCCACCTGCCACAGCGGACCTCACCTCTGCTTTAGATATCACCTGGAGCACTATCAAGCCAGCTTTATGCGTTAAAGGCATATTCCATTTTTGTTTTTTCCCCCAAAAAGTAATAGATTCACCCATATTGCTACATGGAAAAAAATTTGCATTTATTAATTTTTTGGGTTGGAGCCTGCAAAGCATTGCAACCGCAATACGTTGGATCGCAGGTGCAATGCTCTGTAGAGATAAGAGCTCTCAGTCAAGAGTCTGTCTCCACTGCAGATCGTGGTTGGGAATGAAGCGGCGTGAACTGTCAAAGTCTGTGGGGTTGATTTACTAACCTTATAAACACGCCACGAACAAGTATACACCTCTGTAGTGTGTTCCCTCCCAGCATGATCTATTGGCGGAATCTAGACACCTTTGTAGTGTGTACACACCCAGCAGGTGTGTTGTGCAAAGCCCTGCATGAATTGCAAGGTGATGTTGTGTAAATTAGCTCTACATTGTGTTGCTTGCATTGATGAATGCAGGAATGTAAATGCATGAGCTAACCATTTTTGTCTAAACTGTGAAGCAGCATTATATATGCATCCTGTGCATGATTTTTCCATATAATGCATTAGTGGAAACATGCTTATAGAGACTTTCTGGTTGATAAATACGTTTTGCTGTGTAAAAATCACACGCACCTAGTGCGTGCGTGTGTTTAGGTTAGTAAATCACCCCCTGTATCTCAGTTTACTGCACACAGGAGCATGGGATAAAAAGCAAAACACTGTGAGGGAGATTTATCAAAGCTGGAGCACACAAAATCCTGAGCAGTTCCCCAGGGCAACCAATCAGCTTCTCTCTTCAGTTTGTTCAGTTATGATTTGAAAACGAAAGAGAGAAGCTGATTGGTTGCTGTGTGCAGTTGCTCCCCCCTTTATTGAGTGTTAGGTGCCTGAGCCGTGAAAAAAAATACACAGTGACACTATTTCTTTAAAGTATAAGTGAAGGATTTTTTTTTATGTTTATTTGCCTACCTCACAGTCTTTGCTGCCCTTCAGTGGATGTAGTCTGCTCACCTCAAATTAGTACTGAATAGTAAGGGCCATCCACACTTCCTGTCCGCTGGTGACCCTTGAACAGGAGCATGGTTTTTACCCGGGGGCTGCTGCACTGTTACTATTCTAAAAAGAGGTTAACTTTCTCCGATCAGAGTGAAGAGGGAAAGTTTGAGCTTACAGCAAATAAATTCCTGCGGCCCTGTAGTCGACTGGCATAAGATTAATAAATAAAATAAGCAATTTACATGTGTGATAAGAAAATAAGATCTCTGTGAATCATAATGCTTTTGAGGGGGATTCAGCTAGGGCTGCAGCTAACGATTATTTTCATAATCGATTAGTTAGCCGATTATTAAGTTCGATTAATAGCACAACCCATCTCTACTTTTTGCTGGAACACCTCTGTTTTAATAGAGTTGCAATCTTAAGATTTAGGCCAGGAAGCAGCTCTAATCATTATCTATTAGAAATGAAAATACATTTTAAATTAAATTGGAAATGTATATGTAAGCGAACCCAAATTTTGGTCTTTTTTTACTTTAAATATTAGAAAAAATACAGGTTATCAAACACCTATTAAAGAGCTACTCTGGGCAGAATAAAAATGAACCCTTGCAGTGGGGCTACTTCTGCACTGCAAGGGTTAACTGCTTTTTTTTTTGGTCTAGGGTGTAAAATAAGATCCTCGATCCTGCCTGACTGCTAGACCAGTTGTGGCAGACTCTTTCCCCCACCCCTGCAGAGACCCTAGGCCAAAACGAGCAGTTGACCCTTGTAGTGCAGGGATGGTGCCGCTGCAAGGGTTAATTTCTTATTCTGTCTGGAGTTCTTTAAAAACTAAACGAAAGCTCCATCTGCCTTAAAAAAAAAAAAATTATATCCAAAAATTGATTTGTGTACAGTGTTGTATGACTGAGTATTTGTCAGTCAAACCATCATAGCATCACAACCATCACAGCACTGAAAAATGGCCTTGGACAGGAAGAGGTACATACAGCCTGGTACTCAAGTAGTTAAGCTGGTGTGCTTTGTAGGCCGCCTTCCATTCAATGGTATCATTGACTCTGACTTGCTAACTAAGACCGTGTTAGTCCTTAAAGTGAACCCTTGGGTTAAAGCCTCTGCCACATTTTTAGTGCTGTCCCAATTGCAATGGTTCATGCTTCTATTTGTACTGATGACCATTGTCACCGAGAAGCAAAGTGACAGGAAATCTGTCCCGGATATGCAACTTCCTGTTGCATATCTGGGACAGGAAGAGAAATGTCTCTAATGTTACACAGACAGCAATAAAATAACATGACAGTGGACTTAACCCTTAACTACGTTATCCAAAACGAAACAAAAAAAAAGCTATACATGCACTCGCAAACGCAGCCCTGGTCAGATGCAAATGCAGCCTTGGGGAGATCTCTGTGCAGCCTCGTGAGACGCAAATGCAGCCTTGGTGAGATCTCTGCGCAGCCTGGTGAGATGCAGCCCTAGTGAGATCTGTACACTGCCCCGGTGGGAGGCAAACGCAGCCCTGGTGACATCTGTGCGGAGCCCGGGTGAGACGCAAACGTAGCCCAGGTGACATCTGGTGAGATGCAAATGCAGCCCTGGTGAGATCTGTACACGGCCCCGGTGAGGCAAACGCAGCCCTGGTGACATCTGTACGCAGCCTGGTGAGACGCAAACGCAGCCCAGGTAACATCTGGTGAGACGCAAACGCAGCCCTGGTGAGATCTCTACGCAGCCTGGTGAGATCTGTACACGGCCCCGATGAGGCAAACGCAGCCCTGGTGACATCTGTATGCAGCCTGGTAAGATGCAAACTCAGCCCTGGTGACATCTGTACGCACAGAACTGGACCAGTAAGTAGATGAACTCTATTTGTAAGTAAAGCCTGGTAAGATGCAAACTCAGCCCTGGTGACATCTGTACGCAGCCTGGTGAGAAACTGTCCAAATGTCATTAGTATGTATTGTTTTAGAAAAAATGTCACATGTTCCTTTAAGAAAACGTATCGGTAATTGGTATTGGAAAGTACCTGAGGGAAAATACTTGTACTTGGCCTTAAAAAAATGGTATCGGGAGATCCCTACTTCCCAGGATGCAATGCTTGGGCACATACATCATTTGTGCCAGAACTGGACCAGTAAGTAGATGAACTCTATTTGTAAGTAAATGAAAAACACGTTTTTTTAACTAATGAATGTAAGATGATTTTAAATGAGCCTGCAGAGCTGAATGCTGCTGTGATTTTTAGTAAAAGGGAGTAAAGTTCCACTTTAATTTGTGCTACGAAGTTTATTTTATTAACTTCTACAAAGCTGTATCCTTAACACTGTACAGAGTTAAATCAATACACTTCCTCTTCAGTTTCTCCAAGTGAGTTTTGTCCTTTTACAACAAGACCTAAAATTAGTCCCTTAAATGCTTTCAGACCTCAAAATGTGCCCCAAGGGCAGACACAATACATTTTCCATTAACTTTCTCGGATCCTTCCAAAGCGATACCAGTGTAGGTAATTTGATTTCTGTCGGAATTGCTCTTGATAAAGATTGTATCTGCTGGAGCTATTACAGCTGCATGTGACCTAAAGCATCTAATAATTTTAATTAACAAAACCAAAGGCCTACGCTATGCTAATAAAAAAAATGTACCAAACATGAGGACAAAAGTACAATAAAAAATAATGGAAGAATCACCTTCTAAAAAATGTGTACTACCTTCAGAAGTAGGTCATAGATTGACAGTAAATAACAGAGATATAGTCAATGCCATGTGACAGCCTCTTATGCTATATTACATTTTCTTGTCTGCCTTTTACTTTTGCAGTATTTATATTAAATGTTGCAAGAAAAAATAAATTGTTACAAATTCACACTAGGTAATAAGTCATCTCTCTGGCATGCATGAGAGTGTAAGGACAAGTAGAACACATTGCAAGGTAAAAAATAAAGACTATTGTGTCATTTATGACATTAGTACAGGCAGTCCCCGGGTTACAAACAAGATCGGGACTGTAGGGTTTGTTCTTATGTTGAATTTGTATGTAAGTTGGAACAGGTACATTTTTTAAGTGTAACTCCAGGCAAACATTTTTTTTTAGTTTTGGATAGCATAGGGAAGGGTTAACCCCCTGTAATGTTTGTTTTGCTGTGTGGGCCCCTGTTCAGAAGATTTCACCTCACTTTCTGTCCATGTGACAATTGGATTTTGAACATTGGAAACAAGGATTGATGATAAAGCTTCAGTGGAGACACTGCTGTACAGTAATAGCCTCCGTTTGTAAGTACGGTGTATGTAACTCGGGGACTGCCTGTAAGTGTAATAGTAGCAAAAATCAACTAAAGGAATCACTGCGCTACCCCCATTAAAAAGCAGCTCTTTTACACACTTCACCAAGTGTAAAAATAAATATGTTACACTGAAATTATATCTATTTCTATGGCGGTTAAAGGAGTTGTAAAGTTCCAGCATATACTATCCTGTTATAACATCAGCATTGTAATAGGAACACATACGAGAGTTGTTTTTGATAATACAATCAAAGCTTACTTGAAAAAAATCCCTTTTATGTAGTGAGTGTTTCCTTCCCTCTGCCCATCACTTTCATCAACTTCCTGGATCCCCAGTGTGCTTTGCATCTCTGTCCCTGCTGCTTGATGCGATGTAATCTCGATTTCTCAAGACTACATATCCCATCATGCATTGCTTCCAACAACCAATGATAATGTTACATTGGTCAGATGTTGAGTTGTAGTTCAGAAAGCAGGCTCTGTGAGAGTGATGGCACGAGGAAGTGCATATTTAGAGTAAAATTGTGTCACTGCTTTGAGAAAGTACATCCTATGGGCATCTCCAATAAGTAAATATATTTACAAACTTTTAGATTGATGTGGTTATTAGGAGTGGGATAGAACTTAAGAAATTCAATACAGAAATACAGATTTATTATTCGTTTTTGACCATAGCTACCCTTTAATTACTCTTTTACAGATATGTTTGTGAAGCCCTGCAAGATTGGGGGTTTGTTGCTATTACAATTTTTTTTACTTTGCCCACCAGTAATTGTGAGGTAAAAAACCTGTGGTGCTTTAAGCAAGAGGAAAAGGGTTTATTATGTTTTTTTACATAGTAGCAAAGGATTATATACCAACAATGGTCTTCTCAATAATATGTATGTTTGGCATTCAGCCCCTAGGTCCTGTGGTTGTGAAATAAATAAATGGAAAACTTTTTTTTTTTTTTTAAGCTTTTTTAAATACTTTGTTTATTGTCACATTACATTGAAGACATCAGTGCATTGGACAGTGGCATAGTGAAAAATCAAAAGACAAAAAGTATTAATCCAATAATGTTATGAGCATTAACACATCCTATTGGTAACCGGCTAAACATTGCTCAGGGCACGGATACCACGACTTTACGTCGCACTACTGGGTAAAATCAGATGACAATATGTGTGGGTTTGACTCAATACTCCTTTCCGGTGAAACCCAACTACCTAGATGTATTGCTCCTGCCCTCGCAGGTCGCCCAAGCTAATCACTCCGGTCCCGCCGAAATACGGCTGGGCCAGGAGGTGATTCGCCTGTACGGACCAAATGATGTCTTATGTACTGCAATTACTGACCAAAACATTTAGATACGCCAATATGGCAACAAAACCAAACAACTCCTGTACAAGGATGAACCATCCCCTGCACCCCGCAGCCTCCCACTTGAGCTGAGCCTCAGCCCTCCTGTGTTGGGGGACTGGGTAAGAGAGCGTGGGGTAGTCCATTCCGATGCGGTTACTCTCGTCTCTAGCCCCATTACAGATCTGTAATGTAAAAAGAAGGAGATCAGGGAATAAGCAGATAAGGAAAAAAGTGAAAAGAAGAGGGAAACAGACAGTGCACCGGTCACCACTCCGTAGCCAATTTATGTCCACCTCGGGATTCGTCATCCTCACCCATCGCTCCGCTGTGTCTCTGAGATCCCTCCCGTC
Source organism: Nanorana parkeri (assembly GCF_000935625.1). Lineage (NCBI taxonomy): Eukaryota > Metazoa > Chordata > Amphibia > Anura > Dicroglossidae > Nanorana > Nanorana parkeri. Next base: position 770,351 of record NW_017306463.1, read on the forward strand.
TCCGCCACATATGCAGCGGAATGCATGAAGTGAAGCCAGGGCATCCAGGATGAGAAACCCTAATGGGGGATCGGAGAATAGGAGTTCTGCGGAATTCCTGTATGGTTGCGTTAGCAGTTCAAGGAGGAAAAAAAAATTAATAAAAAAACCAGTACAAAACCTTATTATCTATAAAATTTGAGGCTAACAAAATTTGAACGTTAGCTAAGATAAACTTTAGAATAAGCATTGGAGGTGTACCGTAAGGGGCCGGGACGGCCCAAGAGAGACCCCTTAGGGAGACCCACAACCCAAGGCCCACGGGGAGGACCCTTATCACAACTCCGAGTACCCCCAATAAGTATACCATCCCATCTATCCTCTATTGGAGACACCCAGGTAAACGACCCCCCAACCCCCCGTGAGCAGCATCCCACCGTAGAAAGGACCGTCAGGAGCTGCTCATCATATCTCTCAATGTGTGGGTACCTCCTCAGAGGTGAGGAAACCCGTCCCACAGGTCCAGCAAACAGAAACAAAAACAGTGCCCTGGGATTTATGAACCCACCCTTCTGATAAGTGGCATGTAAGCAACCGGTGGTGCGTATCTAACCCCCTATCCCCTAAGACACTGAACAAACCAATGAGAACAATTACTCCAGAAGGCCCGTGCCTATGAAATTAACACTGTACCCACAAGGCTGTCTTATGTGGAGACCGTGGGGAGGCACTGAGGACCAGGGAATAACCAGACAGTGCAATGGAAGTGCAAACCTGGCAGAGTCATGCATAATGTATAGGCCGTAAAATAAAACGACAGCAATCGTTGTGCTCAAAGTTCCCTCGCCTCCCTACTCCTGGAAGGAGTATCCCGCAGGAAGGATCGCTGGCGAGGCCTCGACCTTCTCACAAGCCGTGGGGTGGATGGGTCCGGTATAGGGCGGTCCATGGAGAAGTCAAGCCAGTTTGGAACGCTGACCGCCTCCGCTTCCAAAAACGTGAACAGGTCCGGGAGTTGCTGAGGGTCATGGAGATGAAAGCTCCTATTCTCTCTGGAGACAATCAGGTGGAATGGATGTCCCCAGCGATAGGTTGCTCCTGCCGTGCGTACGACATCCAGGACCGGTCTCAAGGTGCGCCTCATAAGCAGAGTGTGACGTGAGAGATCCGGCATAATCTGGATCCTGGCCCCATCGAAATCCAGGGGGCCTTTGTTCCAGGCCTGGCGCAATATCTCCTCTTTCAGGGAGTAAAAATGGACTCTGCAGAGAACGTCACGTGGTATTCCTGAAGGTAAGTTGCGAGCTCCTTGGGCCCTATGCACCCTGTCCAATTCCAGCTCCGCGGTGGGTGGTTTATCCAAATAGTGGTTTAGAACCGCCGTGACCATGGTCCGCAAGTCCGGGCCTGATGTTGCCTCCGGGATCCCTTTAAGCCTCAAATTGTTTCGGCGGTTCCGGTTCTCACTATCATCCACCTGCAGGTAAATGGCGGTGATATGTCTTTGATGTGCGGCCTGACCTGCCTCCAGGGCTACCACTCGATCTTGCACTGAGGCCGCGGTCGTTTCCACAACGTCCACCCGACCCTCCAGCGTGGACAGATGCTGCCGGACCTCATGTAGCTCCAGGCGTAAGGCATCCACGATTTTCGTGGCCATACACCAACCTCCCGTGAGCAGCATCCCACCGTAGAAAGGACCGTCAGGAGCTGCTCATCATATCTCTCAATGTGTGGGTACCTCCTCAGAGGTGAGGAAACCCGTCCCACAGGTCCAGCAAACAGAAACAAAAACAGTGCCCTGGGATTTATGAACCCACCCTTCTGATAAGTGGCATGTAAGCAACCGGTGGTGCGTATCTAACCCCCTATCCCCTAAGACACTGAACAAACCAATGAGAACAATTACTCCAGAAGGCCCGTGCCTATGAAATTAACACTGTACCCACAAGGCTGTCTTATGTGGAGACCGTGGGGAGGCACTGAGGACCAGGGAATAACCAGACAGTGCAATGGAAGTGCAAACCTGGCAGAGTCATGCATAATGTATAGGCCGTAAAATAAAACGACAGCAATCGTTGTGCTCAAAGTTCCCTCGCCTCCCTACTCCTGGAAGGAGTATCCCGCAGGAAGGATCGCTGGCGAGGCCTCGACCTTCTCACAAGCCGTGGGGTGGATGGGTCCGGTATAGGGCGGTCCATGGAGAAGTCAAGCCAGTTTGGAACGCTGACCGCCTCCGCTTCCAAAAACGTGAACAGGTCCGGGAGTTGCTGAGGGTCATGGAGATGAAAGCTCCTATTCTCTCTGGAGACAATCAGGTGGAATGGATGTCCCCAGCGATAGGTTGCTCCTGCCGTGCGTACGACATCCAGGACCGGTCTCAAGGTGCGCCTCATAAGCAGAGTGTGACGTGAGAGATCCGGCATAATCTGGATCCTGGCCCCATCGAAATCCAGGGGGCCTTTGTTCCAGGCCTGGCGCAATATCTCCTCTTTCAGGGAGTAAAAATGGACTCTGCAGAGAACGTCACGTGGTATTCCTGAAGGTAAGTTGCGAGCTCCTTGGGCCCTATGCACCCTGTCCAATTCCAGCTCCGCGGTGGGTGGTTTATCCAGATAGTGGTTTAGAACCGCCGTGACCGTGGACCGCAAGTCCGGGCCTGATGTTGCCTCCGGAATCCCTTTAAGCCTCAAATTGTTTCTGCGGTTCCGGTTCTCACTATCATCCACCTGCAGGTAAATGGCGGTGATATGTCTTTGATGTGCGGCCTGACCTGCCTCCAGGGCTACCACTCGATCTTGTACTGAGGCCGCGGTCGTTTCCACAACGTCCACCCGACCCTCCAGCGTGGACAGATGCTGCCGGACCTCATGTAGCTCCAGGCGTAAGGCATCCACGATTTTCGTGGCCATACTATCCAGATCCCGTTTTGTGGGCAGCTGTGACATGCAGGCCCGCCAATCCCCCGGGTCTTCTAGTCTGGGGCCTACTCCCGCGGATGTTGGGCCGGGAAGGGAGTCCTCATCGTGGAGGAGGGGGGTGCATATGGGCGAGAGCGGAGGGCTGGGGAGTTTGGTCGGGGTACTCACGGGCAGTTGGAGCGACTTCAGGGCCTTCTTTGAGGATGCTGAACTCGAGGCAGCCGCGCGCGTGGTCGCCATGTTGGATTCTGACTGCTGTACACTGTCCCGTCTCGAGCGCGCAAAAATCTCCAAGAGATCCGGCTGCCGATGTCCTCTACCTGTGCCCTGGGGCTGCCCCTCCCTCGACATGGGGTTAAAAGCTACTGTAAACGTCCACAAGTCAGCCGTCCCGGGCTAACGGCACAGAGCTCCAAGGAAGTGCTGCCTCACGCCACCATGTCCAGGCCACGCCCCTCGGAAAACTTATTTTTTTAAATAAAAAGAAACATTTGGGCTAGAAACACTTATGTTATATTTCAAAGTACGAGAGTTCCCATGCCAGCTCATTATTTTGGTCAAACATCTACAAATCCAAATCGGAAAAAAGAGAATGACGTAAATTACAATACAGAAGCCTGCTCTTCAAATAGCTTATTCTTTGTAAATGATATAGAATTACAGAAATTGTAGGTTTGTCACTATAATGACAGGCCAATGGTCCAAGTGTTATAGACTCGCTTTGTTTTAGTAATGAACAGAGCAGGTGGATGATATGCAGGAATGATATGCAAGCCCATCTGATGAATTCCATGTCTGGATTCATAGTCATTGTCACTTTCAGGCTCCAGCCAACTAAGCAGAAACTAAGGAAACATCTTCAGGATGTGTTCACATGACAGCTGACCTCTATCTGGAGTTGTGCCTGCCAGGATCTGATGTATCTGACATGATCATTTCCCAGGATTTTGTGGTGTCTGGAGGTTGAAAATGTCCATACTGGATTTTAGGTAAGCAAGTGATATTCAGTTCAGTCAACAACACCTCTTACCATTTACAGTCAGTTTAGCAGTTGCTATTGAATTTTAGGTTTAGGGTTAGTTCACCCAAAAGTGCTGCTACAGTTTTTGGGAGATGCTTGTGGCTGGGATCATATGCTGGTATTTTATCTCACCATAAGTTGGCCATACAATCTTCTTTTGATTCCTAGATTTGCCAAAACTATGTAATGTGAGGGACTGCATGACTGTATCCAATCAGACAGGACCTCGTGCAACATAGTTGTTGGTAGATCTAAAGAATATTGTACAGCTTGAATTTATGTAAAAGTAAAACATTTTATTTCGTTTTGGATAGAAATGGGGAAGGGTTACACTCTGTGGGGGGAATGATCAAAACTGGAGCAGACAGAATCTGGAGCAGTTGCCCATATCAACCAATCAGCTTCTCTCTTCAGTTTGTCCAGCTGAGATTTGAAAAGACAGAAGCCGTTTGGTTGCAACGCACAGCTGCTCCAGATTTTCTCTGGTCCAGTTTTAATAAATCCCCCTCTGTTTCAAGTTTTAATTTCTGTTTGTGTCTTCACTGGAATGATTCCTCTATTTGTCCTACTGACCATTGTCAACCAAAAGAAAGGGGAAAATCTGAAATTTTAAAGTTGTCATCTCCAGAGCAAGAAGTGAGGGAAACTCATTCAATGAGAGTAAATATTTTGGTGGGAACTCACCTCACTTTGCAGAGATTTCATCTCTTTTCCAAGACAGTAACTGAGGGGTATTCTCCCCAGCAGGACACAGACAGCAAAATATAATGTGACAGGGTTTTAATTGGGGATGCACCGATACTTTTCGAGTAACAGTGCAGATACTTGGCATTTTCATGAGAACTACCAGGGTTGCAGCGGTTGCAGCTGGGACCTGGCTCCGGCACTCCACCACTGTCCTGAAATCATTAGTCTGTATTGTTTTAGAAAAACTGTCACATGATAATAAACAAGAATGTATCAGTACTTCTATCTGTAAGTACTTGGGCAAGTATCAGTACTTGTATTTGCAAAACTGGTATCTGTGCATCACTTTATATTTATAAAAACAAAATCATACATTAATACAGAGATGTACAAATCCCAGGAGCTCCGTGTGCTCCTTACAAATGACAGCTGCCTCCTAACTTTTGAATTTTTCTCTAGTCTAGTCTTGGAGCTGGAAAAGTATCTGTACTTGTGCCGAGTATGGTACAGTGTGATCCGTAACAAAAAAAAAATGCCTATCATAGACTTTAAGGACATCAGTTGGTGAGATCTCCATCTAGTTTCCAATATTTCCTTACCTTGCATGGAGATCTCCCAATACCAACAAGACAAAAATGTTGGTTTGAACTTCAATCAAGGGATAGGAAAGAACTGTTGAAGCAGAGGTTATGTGTATAGGTTATTTTGTGTGAGTTACAATCCAGCTTCTTATCATCTTTCTAATCAGTACGTGTATGTGGAGTAATTTTTTCTGGCCCCAGGGTGAGATATTCTCAGCAGCTGACTATGGGATATTTTGGTTAGTGATTTACAGGTTTGGTTCCTGCTGGTTTTCCTGAATATAAAACCCCCTACTCTGAATTAATAAGAGAGGTTGCCACGAACCCAGTCTGGGGATGACATGGCTGAGAGCAGAGATGAGACCCCAGTGGACAGTGCTCCATCCAGTGGAAGGTTTACCATCCGCTCGCTCATCAGTACCGAGGACAACACCAAATCTCAATATGTGCAGCAAGAGTCAACGTATGATACATTTAATCCCAATAATCTCACCCATTCCAACACCTTCTACATGAGGACCTTTGGATACAATACTATCGATGCTGTCCCAAGCTATGACCACTACGCTAATACGGAGGTTACTGGAGAAGTGAAGAAGGTCAGGCCTACATTACAAGATCTTCACTCTATCCTAAAGGTAAGATATTAAGGACCAGTGCATTGTTTTATATGCACAGCATTTTTCATCATGTGTGGGCCGAATGGTACTCATAGATATTAGATAATGGATGGCTGCATTTATCAACCTCAAAGTATTTAATTAACATAAATGTAATCCAGTCTCTAAAATATCATGTAATCCTTAACATGTTAATGTGATTTCAAGAGTCATATTTAGTATTTTTAAATTTACAACTTTCTGGTGATCCTGCTATGGTGTTCTCTGTTTAGGAACTTCCCTTTATAGGATGACAGTGCTCTGTCCCTATTTTCCAGTTGTGCTCCTGTGTCTGTGCCCCTCTCAAAAGCGATCAGCCCTGATTCAAACAGTGGGCGGCTCTTGGGAAGAGTTATGCAAATATTAAAATGCTTTGATGGGTGGTGTCAGTCTAGAGCCTTGGTTCTCAACTGGTAGGTTGTGACCCAAAAGTGGGTCGCCGCAAGCCTTCCATTTTTCTAGGTGAGAAGCTCCACTGCCTCCCCCTAGTGCAACACTGTCAGTTATCACACCAAGCGGCCATTCAAAATATGCTGCCCGCTGCCGAGTGACAACTTGAGGTAGTGTGGGTTGGGGCTATGGCCGTGAGAGAGCTCCCTCTATAAATGCATTGCTTACAGCTCCCTTACGTGTCATATAGAGGTGCCATGGTGACATCACATTCTGCCTCCTGGCACCTCTACAGGGCGCGCAAAGGAGCTGTACAAGCAATGCACATATGAATGGAGCTCTGTCACAGCACAACAGTCCACACTGGACCCCAGGCTGAGGATCCACTCCAGTTCTCGTAAGGTAGAGAGACTGGGTGGACCTAAAATAAAATAAAATAAAAACATTTTTGGGAGTGTGTGTGTGAGAATGTCTGTCTGTGAGTGTGTGACAATGTGTCTGTGGTTGTGTGTGTCTGTCAGTGTTTTCGAGGGCCCGTTCACACTAGTACAGTGCGTTAATCACAAAGTACCATTCTATTGCACTGCGACTTGATGGCCAAGGACAAATGTGGGTCCTGAGGTCACACAGGTTGAGAACCACTGGTCTAGAGGTACTCCCATTCTTCATGTAGACCACCTGGTAACGCCCCAGAAATGCAACAGGAAGTCAGAGGAAGCCTCCCAAAGTGATGGGAAACAGTTGTCCCTGGAACATGTATCTACACTGAAAGATTTCCCTTTATCATTGTTCTGGGACAACTTGAAAATTTTCAAATTCCTCTCACTTTCCTTTTCAGTAACAGTGGTCACCAGTACAAATACAGAGGCGAATCTCCCGAATGCCTAGAGATACTTTAACTTACACCATAAGTCATCCTATGGAGTGGCACCACAACACTGATCCCCTCCCTCACCTCCATAATTTCACTAAGAATAGGGAATGTACTGCCCTTTCAGATTCCACTGTAGGTAATACACAGTGACGGGAATTTATCAAAACGGGAGCAGACAAAATCTGGAGCAGCTGTGCAAGGCAACTAATCAGCTTCTCTTTCTCATTTTTAAATCTTAACTGAACAAACTGAAGAAAGAAGTTGATTGGTTACTATGGGCAACTGCTCCAGATTCTGTCTGCTCCAGTTTTGACTATTTTTATATCATAATATTATGACACATAAGAAACTTTCGTAACACTTTTGTTCCTTGAGCGGCTATCTGAACACACAGATTAATTTTTTAATATATGTGTATTGCTCCTATATTTGCAACTGTGTTATAGAACAAAAGCTGAGGAAACAATGATTACTACTTTCCTCTAGTGTGGGTCACGGACCCCCTCAAGTTTCCATTCACATATTTTATTACCAGTATGCCCTAAATGTATATAAATGATCTGCATGCAGCCCACTATGTTTTATTAGATAACATGCACCAACATATTTATTTTAAATAATAAGATTCTGAACTTTACCAGTGTAGCTCAAAAAGCGTATATCATTATTCTCTAACAGGAAGTGGTACAGTACAGACTGACAGCACTTTTATTTGGAGTAAAATATCTTCCGTGCACTCTGGGGGCTCCGTGAACTCTGTGACCGACTTCCATTAAAGTGAAACGATAGGCAAAATAACTAGGGCTGGTAATGATTAAAATGTTCGTGTTCGATTAGTCGAAAATCTTTTTTAATCGATTAATTTCGATTAATTATAACGCACATACAGATCCAACTACATTGGCCTATACACATACAGCACAGCAATGAAGTAATAAAATGAACTAGGATCACACTAATCCAGCACGTTATTAATCTCACGTGCCCCACTCAATATGGCTGCCGCTTGAGTGGGGCAACTCAGATTAATAACGTGCTGGATTAGTGTGATCCTAGTTCATTTTATTACTTCATTGCTGTGCTGTATGTGTATAGGGCAATGCCTTGGCTGGCGCTCGTGCAGAAAGTTTCTTGGGAAAACTCACCGGCCCAAGTGGCTCTGTCGGCTAACGAAGGGGGGAGGAGTCCGGTGACATCACGGACATCGATGTCACCGCTCTCCTCCCCCCTTCCCTTTGTTAGCCGACGGAGCGTCGATATCCGTGACGTCACCGGATCGCCGACGGGACTCCCGGAAGCCGGCGGAGAGGTGAGTGTTTTCATTAGCGATTAAAATAATTTTAAACGATCAAAAAGTTTAACGATTAATCGAGAAATTAATCTTTAATTTCCACAGCCCTAAAAATAACATATATAATGCAGTCTGTTACTGCAATTAACACAGTAGATTTTGAGTCCCTCCCCCAGTAACATAGTTTGATTATCTATTGATCCTGCCAGTAGATCTGTCATTTTTCTACTGCCTGTGATTGAGTGACAATGCTGTTTGTTCTGAAGTGAAATCGTGACAGCATTTTTATGTCCTAGATCACATGTGTCAAACTCAAGGCCCAGGGGCCGAATCCGGCCCACCAGGCCATTTCCTAGACTTCTACTTTCAGATCTAGGTATTAAGTTATTACTAAAACCAGTGATCGAATGCAGAGGCAATTATGATAAAGATTAGATACATTTATATAGTCTTACAGATACCTTTTGAGGGAAACCATAATGTTGATGCGGCTCTCGATTAAGTTAAGTTTGACACCCCTGTTTAGATGGACGTATAGTTTTAAATGGACTTTAAATAGAAAATACCAAACCAAAGTCAAACCACAACTAATATTTACACCAGGGACGTGCGGTCAAAGGAGGCAGGTAGTATTATGGAGGAAAAAGCTGTCAGCTTCAAGTCTGAAGCTGATAGCTTTTTCTCCATTCAGATCGGCTTGTAACAGGTTACACAGCAGGGAAAGCCTTCCCACTATGTAACCTGTCATGGACGGAGCGCAGCCTGTTAATTACAGGCGGCGCTGCATTCGGCTTTTGACAGGGTGTTAGGTTACACAGCAGCGGGCTTCCCCACTGCTTGTGTAACCTAACTAGTGAGGCAAGAGCTGTCACAGCCTCTACTTTGTGTTCGAGGCGTGAACCCTGTGGATGGTTTGGACCAATGGCAAAGCATCATTGGTCCAAGCTGTCCAATCAAAAAAGGTAAAAAAAAACAAAACACTGAGGCCATCGATCTCGATGCCTTAGCAGTGAGAAGCAATTGACAGAGAGGCTCCTCCCTGTCTCCTCCCTTCCTCCTTCACACTAGCTGGGGCTTCGGCGTGCTGGGGGTGGGGAAAAGGTTCAGGCTGCATGAATAAAAGCTGATAATTGTGAGCACCCCCACCAGTGTAATATGGTTTCTCCCAACTCCGAAATTCTACTTTTACTGAACAGCTTGACCTGTTACAGGAAGTGGAACGATATCAGATCTACTGGCAGGATCGACAGCTTATAAAACTATGGGGGTTATTCACAAAAAGAACAGTCAAGGATTTGGCTCTAGGTACACTTTAAAGTGTTAATATAAGCATGATCAAAACTAAGTTATATAATGCAATCTGTCTCTAGTATTACTAGAGCAGTTGTTTTTTTTTGTAACAAAAGGTTTTTTTTTTACAAAAGGGTGAATAGTTTGGAGAAGGCAGGAGAAGTGAACAATCTAGGACAACATAGCTGGACTGGAAAGTGAGCTGAATTGGAGGATTTTTCCAAATCAGCTATGCTGTCCTAGATTGTTCACTTACCAATAGTCACTCATTTGGAGGGATGTCCCTCAGTTGGAACCAAATCCCTTTGTCCTTATCTCCTGCTCAGTTGTCCCTCCTTTTGGTCTGATTTTTAAATCTCCATATAAATGTCACTAATTGCATTAATCTATCAATTGTGCAATACAATAATGAATCATTAGTGTAATAGACTTACATTATATTCATAGTGCAGAAAAAAATGTCCATATACCCTATTAGTGTCCTTGTATAGTAATCCAGTCGGCGCTGACAACACTTCAAATCCAGTGATAGTGTAGATGAATCTACTGTGTATCCACAGTGTACAACAATACCCCTGTAAGTAATCAACTCACCAGATGACAAGGGACCCCCTTATAAAAGGAGGGTCTCAGTGTGCAGAGTGGTATAACACCATATACAAAAATGTTGATGCTCTTTTATGCATTAATGACTTTAAATACCCCATCAATTTCTGTATCAGCAGCACCATGCTGTCACGCTTTGCACCTGGGTGGGGTATTGTTGCACTCTGTAGATATACAGTGGATTAATTTAGCTCATTAGCTGATGGTGTCTTCTAAAATTTGGAGTAACCAACAGGCTCTCTAGTTGATGCCCAAAGCTGCTAAAACTGATGGTGTCAGATAACAAACCTCTAATATCTATTGCTACCTTATGAAGCTGAAGCAACACGTATTCAGCCATTTGCTGATATTATTTGCCCATTGTGTTTCCATAGGAAGATCACCTGCATTCTCCCGTGTATGAAGCCAGTGTTGACTCTCCGGATGGGGAGACTGAAAATGTGGTGGAGAAGCCAGCAGGAGAACCAGTCAGGTTCGGATGGATAAAAGGAGTTATGGTGAGTGTAAATTAGTGACACAATTAATTATAGTATGTAGAGGCTACAGAAGGTCATGTTATACATAGGTATGTGGTGTTATGCCTGTAGGGCTTCATAAAAAAGAAATTACATAGTGACACTGTGGCTGCTGCATATTTATGCAGCCACCTTTGCTGAGACGTGTGCTAACACTGCCATATTACTAGAGTCTGGGAGAGTTAGGTCATTATCTAAGCATGCACACTATGCTCCTCCTATGTGTGCAATACCAATTGGGGACAGTAGATTATTAAAGAGGGCTTGCCCACATGGTAAGGTAGTATAAAATACTACATAAGCACATGTACACACTTATGTATATATATGGAGAGAAGGAGGGCACACAGTTTGATTTATCATATCTGCATTTTAATTTAAAAAAATTGCTTAAAGGAGAACTATGGGGTCAGGGCTTTTCCCCATAGTTCTCCTAAGGGTCACAAACACAAACTAGCGTTCTCCCGTGACCCAAAAGCGCAGTATACCGCGAGCTACAGCTCGCGGTATACTGAGACGCCGCAGCCGGAACTGATCCCGGCATTGCTGTCGAGATCCGCCCAGCTGCGGGATTGACAGCTGGCTCTGCCTATCCAGAGGCAGAGCCAGCTGTGCCCGCTTCCTCCCCCGTCCGTTCCGCCAGTCAGCGCTGGAGGATCAGACAAGGGAAGGGGGGAATCCCTGCACGGAGCCGTGAGTGACAGTCACGGCTCTCTGCATGGATAGATCGAGAAGTGAGCGAGCGGCTGTATGTGTTGGCTCACTTCCCGATCTACTGAGCCGACCTGTGACAGTTTCATTGTCACAGGTTGGCTCAGATTATGAGGCTGAGTGGAAATCACTCACCTCATAATTCTCCCTTAATTGCGAACAAAACCTGCTTACAGATCAAAATGTATTTTTCTCTTGCAGCACAATCTCATTTAGGACTGCTATAAAACAATAGTAATAAGTAGTGTGATCTGCACTTCAATATCTTATTTAGAGTGTAAAGGTGACACTAGAGGCCTTTTGGACCCCCAGTATCACCTTAAAGAGTACCTGTCACTGCCAATATGCTATCACATGGTGGGCTTGTAAGCCACCCTATGTAATAGCAATCGAAGTAAAGCTAAAAAAAACCAAAAACTGTTTTAAAAATATAAAATAAATTATATGTAAAAATTATTTTACAAAAATGTAAAGTTCCACCGCCCCGGCGAGCATGCGCGTCTTCAAGTAAACAGGCGTTGGGTGCGATTACTTTAGAAAATAAGCAATAATTCTAAGGCCAATATTTACATGTATCTCTACATGTGATGACCGGTAGGGGCTTTTAAAGCGTCTATTGACTTTTTGGGGTACTGAATTCTGTCGCAGTTTCACGTACGCACACAATTTTTAACCTGGGCATGTTGGGTATCTATTTACTTGTAACCTCATCTTTTATATTTTACAAAAAAATTGTTTTAGATAGTGTTTTTGGGGTACTATTTTATATGTTCTTGGCTTTCAGAAAATATATAATGTTTTGGGGTTTTAAGTAATTTTCAGGCCTAAAATGTGGATTATAACATGTAAACAATGGAAAAGGCCTTTGTCCTTAAGGAGTTAAAGCATCTGGTATGGCCAATTTTGGGTAAGGTAGTTTTTTGCGATTTCACGGGTACACACAATTTTAAAGCTTGACATGTTTGGTGTCTATATACCTGACATGACCCCATAATACCTGACATGACCTCATAATAAATGTTTTTAACATAATGTAGGGAAACAATAAATTTTGTCTGAAATTGTCAGTACTTTTATATAGTAAAAAATTAAAACCGCAGTGGTGATTAAATACCACCAAAAGAAAGCACTTGTGTCCCCAAAAAATGGTATAAAATTAATTTCAGTACAGCGTTGTATGACGGAATAAATGTCAGTCAAAGTACCGCAGCGCTGAATATGGAAAAATGGCCTGGTCAGGAAGGGGGATTACCACCCCAGACTCGGTGTTCAAGTGGTTAAATAGAATGCCAGTCAGGGCTACACATGCCATGTTTGAGTTTACACATGTTTGCTTTTTACTTCAAATGAAAAAAGTGATTTTGTACAAATAAGTAAATGAGCAGGGCTTAAAAAATCCGCTCGTCCTCTCGAGGGCGGAGCCGGACGAGTAGCTCCCCGTCCGGCCATTGTAATTAAACGGCCGGCTGGGAGCTTTACATTCAAGCGTATTGGCAGCTGCTGTCACTGCCGTTGCCGGTCCCGAGATCCGCTGTGCCTGATGCGGCCAAGACCGGCATGGCTGTTCTGTGATTGGAGATCAAAGGGATATTGTTACACGATCTCCCTCTGATCTCCTTTCCGGTCCCCAAATGCAGGAAGTGATGTATATTACATCACTTCCGCATTCTGCTGTCACTCTCCAGCTTCAGAAGCTGGTGAAGCAGAGCTCTGCTTCATCAGCTTCTCTGGGGGTCCTTAGGTGACATGAGGGGTCTTGGAGACCCCTGATGTCTCCTCAAAGAGGACCTGTCATGTAAATTGGCTATCACATAGGTGGCCTCTTAGCCCCCCCATGTGATAGCAATAAAGTTAAGTGTAAAAAATAAATTAAAAAAAGAGTAATGAAAGAAGCATTAAAAAAACACTACATTTTTAAAGTCCCTTGCCCCCCACATACACACGCAAACATGTGTCGGGTGCGCCGAATGTCGCAGTGAGAGCAATCATTTTAGGGCCATTAATCGCTGATAACGCTAAACTGATGAGCATTAAAAGCGTTTAAAGAGTCCCCTATGGCCAATTTTTGGTGTGGCCGTTTATTGCGATTTTGTGGCCACGCACAATTTAAGGTTTGACATATTTGGTGTCTATTTACCCGACGTGAACCCGTCTTTTATATTTTACCAAACATATGGGAAAGAATTAATGTTTTTTAACATAACGTAGGGGAAAACATTTTTTTTTCTCCAAAATTGACGATACTTTTTTCATTACATAACATACATAAAATACCACCAAAAGAAAGCTCTATGTGTCCCTAAAAAATGTTAACGCAAATTGCAAGGCTGTAGTCCGGTCATGCTGACTGGTGACATTTTGTACTGACTGGCGAGACACCGTCAAATTTTTCAAGCCTTGTAAATGAGTAGTATTAAATTAGTAGAAATTTGTTTAGGAACATATAGAATAAACGTGGTTGTGATAGGAACATATAGAATATTGTGGTAACATATAATAATGTGATAAGAACATATAGAATATTGTGGTAACATATAATAATGTGAAATTTTCAACTACCACCATTTTATTCTATAGGGTCTTGGCATTCAGAAAATATATAATGTTGGGGGGTTTTATCTCATTTTCAGGCCTAAAATGTGGAATATAACATGGGTGCAAAAAATGAAAAAAGGGCCTCAGTCATGAAGGGGTTAATATTGTGATAAGAACATATAGAATATTGTGGTAACATATAATAATGTGGTAAGCACATATAGAATAATCAAGTTTTTTCTATCACTACCCAGATCCGCTGCATGTTGAATATCTGGGGAGTGATTCTGTACCTCCGTCTACCCTGGATCACCGCTCAGGCTGGGATAGGTTAGTATATGTTCAATATTTTAGCTCACATTGATCATACATATATTAATGCTCTGCTAAATTCTCCTATAGCGCTAACCTGGCTTATTATCTTCATTTCTGTGACGGTCACCAGCATCACCGGGTTGTCTATCTCCGCTATTTCCACCAATGGGAAAGTGAAATCAGGTAATTTAAGCCGTGTTCATAAAGAATTCAATCAGGTCACCATGCAGCATTTTTAGTATTATTAGCATAAAAGTCCTTAGGCTGACCATAGAGATTAGATGGCTCAATCATCTGTTTTGCACCAATGAGATTATGCACTGAGCAGAACATCTTGAGGAATAAATAGCGATCAGCCAGGAAAAAGCCAAGACAACTGAGACTTTGCCCCGAGGAGGAGTTTCTGCTAGCATTTAAAGGAGAACTTTGGGGTCAGTGCTTTTCCCCAGAGTTCTCCTAAGGGTCACAGGAGGACACAAACTAGCGTCCTCCCGTGACCCAAAGCTCAGTATATCGCGAGCTACACCTCGCGGAATACTGAGACTTTGCCCCGAGGAGGAGTTTCTGCTAGCATTCTGCGAGATCCACCCAGCTGCGTGATTGACAGCTGGCTCTGCCTATCTAGAGGCAGAGCCAGCTGTACCCGTCCGTTCCTCCAGTCAGCGCTGGAGGATCGGACAGGGAAGGGGGGAATCCCTGCAGAGAGCCGTGAGTCACAGTCACGGCTCTCTGCAGGGACAGGATCGAGAAGTGAGGGAGCGACGGTATGTGTTCGCTCACTTCCCGATCTATTGAGCCGACGTGTGACGGTTTCATTGTCACACGTCGGCTTGAATTATGAGGCTGAGTGATTTTCACTCAACTCATAGTTCTGCTTTAAGGAGCTAACGGACAATATTTTTTTTCTTATCTAGAAAAAGAATGTCTTTACATAACGTGTAACTACGTACAAACATTATTTTGGGTTAAATACATCCTTCTTCCTCATATAGTAAATGTATTAAATGTTTTGTAACCTTGTTGTAAAAAATGAGTCACAGTCACGGCTCTCTGCAGGGACAGGATCGAGAAGTGAGGGAGCGACGGTATGTGTTCGCTCACTTCCCGATCTATTGAGCCGACGTGTGACGGTTTCATTGTCACACGTCGGCTTGAATTATGAGGCTGAGTGATTTTCACTCAACTCATAGTTCTGCTTTAAGGAGCTAACGGACAATATTTTTTTTCTTATCTAGAAAAAGAATGTCTTTACATAACGTGTAACTACGTACAAACATTATTTTGGGTTAAATACATCCTTCTTCCTCATATAGTAAATGTATTAAATGTTTTGTAACCTTGTTGTAAGAGTGATATCCGGGGG
>NW_017306463.1:789632-791054 GCF_000935625.1 Nanorana parkeri
GTGGGGGAGGAGTGTGAGGATGTTGAGAGGTGGGGGAGCAGTGTCAGGATGTTGAGATGTGGGGGAGCTGAGGCCCGGGGCGAACGCACCCCCCGCCCCCCCGGTAGTTACGCCACTGATTTTGTATGCTTATTGCCATGAAGGAGGGGGCTATCAGTAGTCACAGTGCTGATAACCCTCCTCCACCACTGAGCAGGGTGACAATGCTATTTTACCTGTAGTGAATTAACTGCAGCGTTGCCGCCCTGCACAGCTGTGTCCTTACATCTGCTAAGGAGGAAGGTTATCAGCTGGAGGAAAGCCTGTGGATTAAGAAAAGGAGAGTCACATACTGAAAAGGATTTTTTCTAATTTTCTATTCTAATTTAAATATAGATAGGAAAAATCTGATTGGTTGCAGTTTTATGTACCTTGTTCTTAGGTTAGGCCACCATTTAAAAAAAAAAAAGTCTAAATCTCTAAATAATATCAGGAACTGTTCCTATATTTTTGAATAATCCCCAATGAATTATGTTACCACATTACCTATTATTATTCAGGTTTTTTTTTGTTAATGAAAAATAAATTGCAAGACAGAAAAAGTGTTTATGTAACAAATGGCATGTGTCAGATTTGTGTCTTACAGTTTGTTTTCTTTAAAAAGCAGCCTCAGTCCGAGTATAAAAGCCTGTCCCTTGCCACCATGCTGCAGAGAAGGACCCTTACTCTGTGCATGGAAGTAGTGGTCTTTATGCAGAGGTCCAACATGTCCCCTGCTGAATCAGAGCTAGATTTCTTTAACAGTGGAGAGCTTGAACTTTTCTGACTGCAGAGCTATAGGTCTGACTCAGCAGGGGGCGTGCTGGACCTCCACAGAGAGACCACCACTTCCACACAGAGGGCAAGGGTCTGTCTCTACACCATGCTGGCAGGAACCAAGGGACAGACTTTTGTACTGAGGTTGTGACTGCTTTCTAAAGAAAACAAACTGAGATGTGTTTGCTTTGATGCACCTGGAATGTATTTAGCTGATTCAACTCAAAGTTCAATTGAGATTTAAGTACTTCCCCTGGCAATCTCTTCTTGTAACTTTTGATGCGGTTGCATGTCAGGATTGATATCAGTTAGGAATTCTCTAACATGAAGACAGGCAATAGAATGAGGAGCAGTGGGACCCCAATTTTTCTGCTGTGTAATCTTACAACCCTTTGGGGCTTTAGCCTCCCATAGGATTGCCTTCCATTCTTTTTTGTTGAATATTATGTTTCTCCACCTTATCAAATGTAAACATTTTTTTCTGCTGTTTTGGGATCTTCTTCTTCCCTATTTTCTTCGCCTCTCAACCCTTTCAAAAAAGACTTGGGGGGTTATTCACTAAAGAGCCGAAGGATCCAGCCACAGCTTCGGCTGATCCTTCGGCTCTCTTCGGCCGCCTGAGCCCTT
>NW_017306463.1:791071-806913 GCF_000935625.1 Nanorana parkeri
CTTGGGGGGTTATTCACTAAAGAGCCGAAGGATCCAGCCACAGCTTCGGCTGATCCTTCGGCTCTCTTCGGCTGCCTCTGGCCTTTCGGTTCAGTCGAACCGAAGGGCTGCTGTATGGGCTATTTACAATAGCTCGTACAGCTGCCGAGCGGCTCAGCCGAGCTGAAGGCAGCTGAGCCGAGAGGCATATGCTTTGGCTCCGTTGAGCCGAAGTGACAGCGAAGCATGGAGAAAGGTCGGCTGAAGGCGACTGATCTTCATGCAAATGACAGCTGGGCGGAGCCAGCCGTGATCTCACGGCTGGCTCCGCCCAGTTGTAATGACAGATTAGCGTATTATCATTTTAAAAATAATTTTCTCATTCTTTTAACTTTTCTATTCTGCTTGGAGGTACCACAACTGCAATATTAGTTCTGGGGGGGGACTCTAAAATAAATTTACAGAATACGGTTTTCATCTTCAAATATATTTTATACAATTCTAGGTGGCACCTATTTCCTTATATCTAGAAGCCTGGGACCTGAGCTGGGAGGATCTATTGGCCTGATATTTGCATTTGCAAATGCTGTGGCCGTTGCCATGCACACAGTCGGCTTTGCAGAGACTGTGAGAGATCTGTTGCGGGTAAGACAATGAGCCTGTAAGGACTATTAGTATACAAGTAGTAATTCAAATGTATATCATACATAATACTCAGAATGTCACCCTCACAGGATTATGACTCAACCATTGTAGACCCAGTTAATGACATCCGAATTATTGGCATCATTACTGTCGTGGCACTTCTAGGAATCTCTCTGGCTGGCATGGAGTGGGAGGCAAAGGTAAAAAAAGTGGCAATTGAAATGAACATAAATCAATCCCTAACATTTTTCTGTACGATTGTCAGCAGGTGCTTTAAAAATGCCTTTTTAACAACGGTGAAACGCAACCTCTCAACTGTTTTCTATGCTTTACATTAAGGAAGAACTCCAGGAAAATGTTTTACTAAACCTTGTAGTGAGGCTACCCCTGTATTGCAAGGGTTTAAGTGCTCATTTTATGATCAAAAATAACAAAGTTATACTCACCTGCACCACCTGAAGCTCCAAGCCGGCCAGCTGTCACAACGCTCCCTTCAGCCTCTCTTTTCCTACGCTGCAGCATTGGAATCTTCCTCAACATCCTCACTTCTATACACAGTATATAGAATGTGATGATTTATGGGACCTTAGACCGCTGCAGAGGAGCAAACATATACAATACCCACTGCTCTGGCATAAGAACCTACCATTTTATCGTAAATAATTGTGAGATATATACAAAAATTTTATGTACCAGGCAGCATGCATAAAGAAACAAGCGTTATGTGGGGAAAAATAAAGTAGAGTGGTAAGGAATTAAGAGAAATTCAGAAAAGTGCAGAAGGAGAAAGAAACAGATAATAAGGGTCAGTAGGGTAGAGGGAAATAGGGGAAGGGAAAAGAGGAAAATGAAAAAAAAGAGAAAGAAACACCAGTGGTAGAAGCGCTTATTGCTTATCCTATTTAGGGCAGCCCTATAATTCCGCTGAGTGCAGTTTAATGGGTTTTTTTTTTTTATTACGGCGGAGTAAAGATTTATGTGTATATATATCAACAGAGAAGGTGGAAGATTGGAGCACTACTTAATATGAAAGTGTAATTTATGGACATCAAATGCACTTGTTTTAATAACTTTTTAAGTCTTGGGAGGAGAATTTCTTCACTTATAATTGGACATTGCAAAAAGCCTATCACAATATTTCAATTTCTTTTTTAATTAATTAGAGTATGTGTTCTATTATATATTTTTTGCACTTTTTAAAATTGCATAATCGATATACCAGATATTTGATGCACAAGATGGTTTGATGTTGTCTATTTAGGTATAGTGCAGTGCACAGGTAAACCAATATGTATGAGAAAAGAAGACTTACAGTTTGGAGGAGGCAGGAGAAGTGAACAATCTAGGACAGCATAGCTGAACTGGAAACTGAGCTGAATTGGAGAATTTTTCCAAATCAGCTATGTTGTCCTAGATTGTTCACTTCTCCTGCCTTCTCCAAACTCTTCACTCTTTGTGAATAACCCTGTTAAAAACTAAACTCCTTAAACACAGCAGTCCTAGGTACAATAATATCTATATACAAACTACCTAAATACAATCAAAATCTTACTGGATGGGTAATACCAATGAAAATACTGTATATAAACAACCAAAATAGTAATATGCAGATATCAGCAAGTGCTACTGTGTGTACAATCTTAATAATACATTAACAGGGTTATTCACAAAGCTGCAGAAAGCAGCAGAGTGAAGAACAGAGCCGAATGTCATTCGGCTATTCACTCCGGCTCAGTACGGCTGATTTCGGCCGTACATCGGCTGAGCCGAAGTGCAGAGGGACTTCGACTCAGCTGATCCAACATCTAGATCAGCTAAGCCGAAGCTCAGGCAGCTCACTCGCTGCAGTTCTCCCCTATTCTCATAAGGCCTGAATGGCAGTGAGTGTATAGCCGAATGTCACCAAGCCTCTTTGCAATGGCTCGGTCGGTTCGGAACTGCGTAAAGTCATGTGTTATCGTTGTACAGCGGATTCGGACTGGTGCATCCGACACACTCCTATAGTCTGGTTACTCTGGTGTCTACTCCTGGGGTGACCTGTAGTATTTCCTCCATTGCCATGGAACTTTATCCCAGGTCTGAGTCCCTCTTGGTGGCTGTCTTCAGTCAGTTGGGCACAATCCTTATGCAGTATTAGGTGGGTCAATATGCGACTTGGTGTTGACTCTGCATGTGGTTACAGTAAGTATCCTCACTGCCTTCCTCTATAGGATTGTTGTTTGTCCTGCCTGAATCCTGGCATCCATTGAGTTTCTGATTGAGGTGATTCTATCTGTTTTTGGTTTCCCAATTCCTTGTCAGATAAGGTGGTTCCTGTGCAGTTGCAGGCTGCTGGTGTAGCACCCTGGCCTAGTATGCTTATTTTAGCTGTTTGTTCAATGATGCATACCACCATAGATGCAAGGGGGAATGTAGTTTTAAACCATTACCTACTTTCTGATAAACACTCATACTGTTTGGTATGGAGCTTAAGTCACTTCTGCTATACCCTGTTGCTCCGCCCAAAACATCTTCGATCCTGTTCCTGTTTGGGGTGTTCTGTATTGGCAATGGGCTGTTTCTTCAATCTGTCTGTCTCACTTAGAGAATCTGTTCTGCTTTTTATCCAATTGTTGTCTTACGACTTATCTGTGCCTGCACTCAGACAGTGGCTCTTCATACTGCTCTTGTGGCGTTTTTATGGATTCTAAATGTATTTTTTTTTGTCAGACAAGCTTCTGAATGGACACCATCTTATATGGTGCAAACTCTTTCTTCTGGCAGCTGTCGGCTCTACGACTATCTGGTGCACGTATTTGCGGACCTTAATTTCCAGCACATTGCGTTTTTCTTGCTAGTTGTTTGTTTTCAGTTTGAGGTGTCGACCTTTGGGCTGTCTTCCGCTCATGGTATATTCACCAGGGTTCTGGCCTCTGTGATAGCCTTGCGGTGATCCTGTGGTGTTTTAATGTGGGATATCTGGATGACCTCCTGTTCCAGGAACTGTTGGCACCCATGGGTTGGGTGACTGCTGAGCCTCCTGGTATCAGCGCCAGATCAAATTAATCGCGTGGAATATGTTGGGATGAAACCAGTGCTGCTCAGGGATAGTTGGGATGCAATAGTGCTGTCAGTCAGGAACTGCCTAACTCTGCAAGTCTCCATGAGTATCTTGGGTCTGGTGGTGTTTCCCTTTGAGGCAGTTCCCTTGCTTAAATCCATTTCTATCCTGTGCTTGCCATTTTGTCATTATGGGGCGGCTCAATTGTGTTTGTAGCCTGACCAAGGTTTTCTCTGGACTGGTGTTTTAGGCTATCCAGCCTGGAGTTGGGGTTTTCCACTCACCTGACCTCTTGGTTTCTGCTGCTGGGAAGGGTTCTAGTTGGTACAGGAGACCTCTTCAATAGAATCTTTTCTCTTCTACATCTGGAATTTGGAGGGGTTTAGTGTTCCTACACTGCAGATCCTCCTGTTTGGGGGTTGTCTGTTCTGGATTCAGTTGAACAATGCTGCGGTTGTGGGCGCATCTTACATCCGCTAGGAACTTGGTTTCTGGTATGGCCAAGCAGTGGCAAACGTTCTATCTTGGATAGTACTTTACGTTCCAGACTTGTAAGCTGTTGGACTTCCGTGGGTAGTCTATTGGCTGACTGACTTTATTTGAATTCAGAGCCTGGATTTGGGGGTGTGGGTCCTAAGTCTAAGGCCTTCCAGGATCTGGATCTTTGGTAGGGGATGCAAGATGTGGTCTTTCGGGTCTCTGCACTCTACTAATGATCTGGATCGATTTACCCATCGGTCTTGGACCCTCTGCTGGAGGTGGCAGATGCTCTGGTGGCTTTGTGGGATTGGTACGGCCTTGTACACTTTTTTTCTCTGTACCTCCTTCCTCATCTGCTTCACAGAACTGAGATGGAGTGCTATGGTTTGATCATTACAGATCTAGGCTGGCCAAGGAGATAAGCTGCTCTGACCTGATCCTCTACCTGGTGGATGCGCTGTGGGCTTTTCATACTCTGGATCGAGGAGAGGCAGGCTCTGGATCCCATTATGCATCTGTCTCATGTAGTCATATCTGTAGCTGTCAGAATATTGATATGTCTTATGGGTTTTGTGGTTGCAGCAGATGGGGGGCTTGAGTTAGGTGGAAGACCAGAGTCACCTTGCCTGTGCAAGATATGTACTTTTCCCTTTGCAACATGGATGACTGCTTTTCCTATTGCGAGGGATGTAGCTTCTCCAAAACATACACAATGGAGGGTACTCTTTCACCTGTTTACTGTTAGATCTGTATAATATTTTGCATCTGTCTGCTTGCTGGGATGCTTCCCTGAGCTTCTGTTCATTTGCTGGGAAGCTGGTCTTTCTTCCTTTGATAGGTTGTGTGGATGCAACCTATGTAGTACAACCATCTGTAACTTGTTGGGCTGCATATTTGTCTTGTGGGTTTTTTATCTTCTATAGGGATAATGCCTTAATCTTTGGTGCTACAGCTCTGTGTGGCGTGTTTTATGAGCTAGTGGTTTTGTCCTCTCTGGTCAAATGCAGGGATGCTGAGGCCCAGACTGGCTTTCCTTATGGGGTTTGGCTTTTGCCTCTGCCGGGGTTTGCATCCCATGTGTTTCTGTGTCACATCAGGGTCTCAGAAGGGTCTTTATTTCTATGTTGCCTAGCTAGTTAATTCTGTGCAGGTTACCCTGCAGTCTATGCATGTGCAAAGTCTGGCTGAGTTCTCTACCGTGGCCTCTGGGCTCCTAGGTTTTTTATGCAGGGGGATCTGACCATTACTGGTTGCTCTGTCAGGGCATATGTTTTTGGTATTTCCCACCCCTGGGTGGACACTGCTTTGGGGCACTCAAGGTCTCAGCTGTGTCCTTCAATTAACAGAAAATAGGATTGTACTCACTGTAAAATCCTTTTCTCTGCATTAATGGAAGGACACAGCACCCTCCCCTCTGGTTGTTTTGTCATTGACCATTTATTTTCTTTGTACTGCTTGTGACTAAATAAGCTGCCTTTAGTAGTTAGGCGGTTTGGCCACCATCAAGGACTGCCCCAAGGTTGTGCTTTTGGTTTTTTTTTACCTAGTGTCCTACTCCTGGAGGTGGTGCTATAACCCAATGGTGAGGGATTTAGGGTCTCGACTGTGCCCTTCAATGAATACAGAGAAAAGGATTTTAGGTACAAAAATCCTATTTTTCCAACTTATGGTATAAAACCTCACTCCTCTGCCTCTGGATTCTTATATCCCCCTTAAATGTTCCGCATAAATGTAATAAAATAAGAAAAGGAAGACTCTCCATAGTACAAAACCATTCAAGTTATTAAATAATTAAATGCACACTTACAATTTGCAGTGATGTTTGCTATCACTAGCTGATGTTCTAGATTTCCTCCTTCTCCGCTGGTGTCTCTCCGCTGGAGTCTTGTGGGCACTCCTTAAAGTTTCTCCAATTTTTTTTTTATCAGACTCAAATCAGTTCTAAATGATGGATTGATAAGTAATGATACAATACGTGCCTTTTATGTGACCATACATTACAATCATTTGGCTGACACAAATGTATCTCTACTGTAATATTTCACACTTGTAAACAGAAAAATGTGATGCAACTGGGTTGTACAGTATGTCCAGTTTTGCAAATGTTTCATTTTAAATATAAAAAAACCCCAATAAAACTGTTTTAAAAACAAAACAGTGCAATAATACTATTACGCTACACACCCCTCTTCAGTGTGGTTTATTTTTATGTTCTTATTCTCCAGGCTCAGATACTTTTTTTCATTGTCATCATGATTTCATTTGCAAACTACCTAGTTGGGACGGTCATTCCTGCCACAGAAGAAAAGAAGGCAAAAGGCTTCTTCGGCTATCGAGGTGAGTGATGGGAGGGTCAGAACATTATGTTTTCATATCGGTAGAGAACTGAAGTGCTGATTAGTGGCAGGGGTTACTTAGTAATGTGTTATTAAAGTAACACAAAAATGACATGGATGGATAATGTCAGCAAGCAGGCCCAGGATGCAACCATATTTTATATTACTGACAACCGACTACTTCTTACCAGTGCCTGTTATACCAGTGATTAACCATATCATGTGTCTTGTTAGCAGGTAGCATGTTATAGATGAGTGGCCAAAAGAATTATATTTGCTGAATTTAGAATGCAGAGAATTTATTGCCTTATAGAGCGACAAGATCCTAGGAATATATGCCTTAATTCAAAGGAACACCAATGTTTCTGAACCTTACGATGAACCTTCTTCAAGGTGCAGACATTCCTAGATCAAGGTGTAACAATCAAAGATTTAAAAAAAAATGTTTTTTAAATATTTTGCAGCTTATTCCTTAGATGTGGTAGCTGCATTTGTTTTCTTTTTTTTCCAGAAATATTTCTCTTAAAGTAGTATTAAGGTCTGGGCATTTATTACCTTAATGCATTCTCTGCATTAGGGTAAAAACGGCCCTGCACCTTTTTTCTCCCCCGGTCCCCTCCACACTTACCTGTCAGCTGTGCTCGTCCCCGCCGCCGGTCCAGAAGCAATCCTCCGTTCCCCGAACTTCCGGGTTGCGGGGTAAGATACTGATGGCAGAGGAGCTATAGGCTCCTTCTGCCATCAATCAAAGAGGGAAGGACTGTGTGTGTCTATGGACGCACACAGCCACTGCAGAAATGACCGGGGACGAGTGCAGACGGGTGCCTCCAATAAAACAATGGTGGCACCTGTCCCCGCCGCCGGTCCCGAAGCGATCCTCCGTTCCCTGAACTTCTGGGTTGCGGGGGGAGGATACTGATGGCAGAGGAGCCATCGGCTCCTTCTGCCATCAATCAAAGAGGGAAGGGGCGTGGCCTGCCACAGGGCTGTGTATGTCTATGGACGCACACAGCCACTGCGGAAATGACCGGGCACGAGCACGCACGGGTGCCTCCATTAAAACGATGGTGGCAGGGGGCGGGGGAAGGGCGCTGCGGGGAGCCACTAGAAAACGAGGAATTAGAAACTTTTAAAGAAAAAAAGCAACAGCCTCCAGCAAAGGAGGGTCTCCTTAAAGGAGAAATGAAAACAAAATGCTTTAATATCACTTTAAGGTTCATCTGGTGATCCTGCTAGTTATACATTTCCAGACCTAGACTGACAAAGCTTACTCACTTACCTTATCTGTAGAGGAGCAGTGTTGTCATCCTAGGACAGGAATTGTGTTAAGGTTGCATAATACATCCGTCTTTCCTCATCTCCATAACATTAGGGAGAGGTGTTCTATAGTTCAAGGAGGGACCTTGGCAGGGCTAAAAACACTGCTTGAAATAACACTGCAGAGTTTACAGAAACATACCAGCTCACTGGGTTTCTGGCAGAATCCACAGGTATTTTTTGCACTTATTGAAAAGATATAACAAAAATAATTTATTGGAAAATGTAACAGAGTGTGAAGTAGCCGTTGTTAGGGTTTACTTACACTAAACCACCACCAATCAAAATATTTGAAGAGGGTAAAGCTCAGGTAGGTGTTAGAGAATGAGCCCTATAAGTAGTATACACAAGGTGTATGGATCTAAATGTTTTTAGCAGTTAGCACAGTGTATGGCCCCATTTACACCTGAGCGTAGCAGAAATGTGTATTTATTTTCTGTGTTTGCCGAGCATCCCTCTTGATTTCAATGGGTTCCTGCATGTATAAAAAAACGTGGAAAAGTAGTGCTTATAGCAAAATCTGCCACATGAGTTCCGCTTTTTTTGCTCAGTGTTCTTGCGCATTTAAACATGCACAAACGTGGGGGGGGGGGTTGAACGCACATCTACCCAGCTATGTTTGGGGTGCCAATAACTGGTAATGGCACAGCAATCGCGCTTCATATTTTTTATGCATTTTGTGAATGCGTGTCAAAGTGCGCATTTATGTGCGAGTTTGCCACGTGTTCACCAAACGCTCAGGTGTGAACAGGGACTTGGGCATGAAAAGTAATTTCTTAAGAGAAAAGGGAACACATGGGTCACAGAGATTTTTAGTTGGGTGACTGTTAAAAATTCTTATCATTTGAATGATAACCTTACATGATTGTCTTTGAATCTGTAAAATCGTGGCTACATATTGCTGCCATTGATTCCCTAATCTACATTTTTTTTTATATCTACCTTGATGTGTTGAGAAATAAAATACACAGTTGCATACATTTCAATTTCTTTTGTTTATAGCTGATATTTTTGCTGAGAACTTTGTGCCGGAGTGGAGAGGACAAGATGGCTCCTTCTTTGGAATGTTCTCCATCTTCTTCCCATCAGCTACTGGAATCCTGGCTGGAGCCAACATCTCTGGAGACTTGAAGGTCTCTACTATATTAAATGAAAGTAGAATTAGTTACAGTAGGATATAGCTGGGGCTGTACTTTCCATATGACAATCTAGACGAGTGCCTAGGGCAGGATGCAGCATGAAGTCTTAACATTTACAAATTGTGATAAACTTTTCTTATTAATTTTCCTCAGGCAGGGATGTTGAGAGTCAAAAGTTTCTTTAGAGTTCTGGAAACCTGAAACCCTCTCTCCTTTCTCTTGTTTAGTTGTCTGTATGGTTAAAAAGTAGTCCTTCTCATCAAACAAATAATTTGCTGCATGCATTCTAAATTTAGTTTTGTTCCGAATTGAAATTCATACAAATCTCTGTAAATTCAGACATTCAGATGCATCCAAATTTCCGAATGACAGAAATAACGAATCTGAAGGAATCCGAATGTTTGATAACGAGATTTGGATACATCCGAAATTCATTCGGAAAGGAAACACAACAAGCGGGAGAGCTGTCATTTACCACTCTCTGGCTTCTCTGCACTTGTATCTCAAATGAAAACAAAGTAACACAATATTGTTACAAAATGTAAATGATGAAAGAAGCTGAGAGATCTGTGTTACTCTGTAACAGCTTTCTCTTTCAGGTCCACTCCTCTGGGACTGATAGAAGGCAGTGGGCGGAGCAATAGCCAGCTTGCGATTGCACTTTGAAATAGCCAGTAGCTGAATGGCTGCCTCCCACTGCCTTCTATCATTTTTGTGACGTTGGGATTACCTCTTTAAATTCGTACCAGACCTATAGGGTCTGGTATTAATTGCCGGGGAACGGCACAGTGTTTTGTTGTTTTTTTTTACATCGGGGGTCCCAAATAGCATTCCTGCCAGACCTAAAGGGTCTGGCATGAATTGGGGAGTCAGAAATTAAAAAGAAACAAAGTAAACCTGTAATGTCACTTTTCTGCAACGGATTTTAGTTGGTAATGAAATTCTGATTCATCCGAAATCCAAATGCTGAAACGAATTGACTTTCAGACCCGAATCAAAACGAAACGAAACTCATTTTTTGCCAACTTACATATCTAATCCATTCTATCATAGTTTTTACCCAAATAATCATGTGACACAAAGAAGGTAACGTACAAAGGGGCATCACCATTCATTTTCTTGTTATATTATTTAGTTAAGCTTTACAAAGCTTAGTAGGTTATAGGGTGTACTTATACAAACATCGTAGTATAACAACTATGCTTATCAATGTTAAAATTGACAAGTACCCCTTACTCATTCACAAGGGAGGGGCAGCATCTGGGTGCCCCCTTTATTATATAGGGCAGCCCGATGCAAATAAGCCCCCTGCCCACAGACCCCCACAATCAACGGGTCAGAGCTTGTGGGGAAGAGGCCCTTGTCCCCATCAGCATAGGGACAAGGTGCTTTTCCAGGGGGACCCTGGAAACCTGGTATGGCAGGGAGGGGGGCCGCTTGCTCGCCCCCCCCCCCCCTCCTTTCCTGCCCTGCTAGGTGGCCTGTGCTCGGATTAAGGGTCTGGTTGGGAATTTAATGGGGGGACCCAACTTTTTTTACCCCATTTTTGGGAGTGGGGTTCCTCAAAATTTCTACCAGACCTAAAGGGCCTGGTAGGATTTTGGATGCACTTTTTTTTTACTTTTAAACTGGGGGTCCCTACTATCATTCCTACCAGACATAAGCGGTCTGGTATGGATGGAGAGGGGGAACCCAAGCTGTTTTTTTTTCTCTTTTGTGTACATAATTTTTTTTGCCGTTCAGCGGCATTCGGCTATTCACTCACTGCTGTTCAGCCTCTATGAGAAAAGGGGCGAACAGAAGCGAGTGAACTGCCAGAGGTTCGGCACAGCCGATCCAGATGTTGGATTGGCTGAGTCAAACGGGTTATTCACTTCGGTTCAGCATGTTCGGCTGAAGCGAAGTGGAGCCAAAGCAAGACAATGTAGGGCTGATTTCAGCCGTATAGGGCCGAAGTGAATAGCCGAACGACGTTCGGCTCACTTCACTTCGACTCGGTTATTCACTTGGCAGCTTAGTGAATAACCCCCTTAGATTCTGCAGAAGCTTGCATCTCACAGGGAAATGGGGAATGTGAGGTGGCTTAGGAGGATTGATTAAAAGGTAAAATGGCAGTTCAGTTTTATAAAACAGTTTCCTGGTTCACATTGCATAATGGTAAGGAGCTAGAGCATGTGAGTCAGCTTCCAAGGATTATTTGACGGATAAATGGTGTTTCTTTTATAAAGCAGCTTGCTGGTGCACATGTCATAACATGAACTGCCATCACAATAAGAAAAGAAGACCTTTTTGATCATTATCATACAGGATTTATATAGCGCCAACAGTTTGCACAGCGCTTTACAAAATAAAGGAAGACAGTACAGTTACAATACAATTTAAGACAAGATGGTTAGCATGGCCATGTTTGTGAGAGCTTACAATCTAAACGTGTACTTTAAATACTTGACTTACCAAGGACTGACTTCAAAAAAGTTTATGAAAACACTAGGGAATGGTATGTGTAATGTCTATAGAGAGACTGTCCATTCAAGGATCTGCTTATGGTTGTGGATGCTAAAATGCATACCTGGCACATTAACATATTTCACACATTTATGTTACTGAGTTGATAACACTTGCCAGCACTCCATTGATCATGGTGGCCATACTAAAACTAACTTCAGATGCTTCTTTATTTTGTTTAACCAGGATCCAGCTGTGGCTATCCCCAAAGGTACCCTGATGTCCATTTTCTGGACCACGGTGTCCTATCTAATCATTTCTGCAACTATTGGTATGATGTTTTTAATATAAATCCTTACTTTATAGTATACAGGTGGTGTTTGATGTACTAAACACACTACAAGAAATGTACACATTCAGGGCTACTGTTTGAGCATGCACATTACCTTCATGGTTGTGTAACGGTTTTATTTTGCAAACAAAATGGCAGCTGGGGTAATGCTTATTTGCGTCTTTGCTTTTAAAAACGCGCTTTTCTCCCTGCATAAAGATGTCTATGGGACCAAAACCATGGGGCATCTGCCTGAAAAGTAGCTCCTGCATCTTTTCGGGCAACGAGCGTTTTCTTACATACGACGCAACGCTAAGGTGTGAGCAGTTGCCATTAAGTTACATGAAAATGTGTGTTTTGAGCGTTTTCGCGCAACTAGGTCCACGTGTAAAAGCGCTCAGGTGGGAACTAGGCCTTATAGATCATTCTGTGTTTTCTACAGATAATAGCAGCAGCAGCTTTTCCTGCTCCTCTTGTAACTGAACCTCCATACAAGGGTAGCCTGGTAACCATGTAAAAAGAGCCACTGAGCTCTACCTGCTGGCTGGAAATATTAAATAGATTCGGGGTTCTATTCACAAAGCTGCCGAAGGATCTAGCTGTAGCTTCAGCCCCAGGAACCCTATCGGTTCAGTAGAACCGAAGGGCTGCTGTATGGGCTATTCACTATAGCGCGTACAGCTCCCGCAGTCTACCGATCGGCTCAGTCGAGCTGAAGGCATATGCCTCGGCTTGACTGAGCCGAGGTGAAAGGCGAAGCTGGCCGGCCATTGGCCAGCAGATAGCCTGCTACTCACAGCTAGGCGGGGCCAGCTGTCATCTCACGGCTGGCTCAGGCCACTTGCAGAGACAGATCAGCGCCCCTGGTTACCAGGTAACCAGGGACGCTGATCTGTCATTACTCTCCCAGACGCTCTGGGAGTCTCCCGCTATTAGATAGCTACTCCCGGCCGCCCAGGAAAGAAACACTTTCTCCTGGAAAGGTCTACTCTGCTCGATCGAGCAGAGTAAACCTTTCCCTGCTCTGTTGTTTTTTGTTTTTTTCTTCTGACATCGGAGCCGCCAGCCGCCGTCAGTCAGAAAAAAAAACCCAGCATAGGAATGCATAGCTAGATTCCTATTCGCTATTTCTCTTTGCAATAGCAAACTAGCTATTGCACCCGCCCACTGCTGCTGTCAATCAGCAGAGGGGACCTGAAGTTCTCCATCAGGCCCTTTTCTAGTGATTGACAGCAGCAGAGGGCGGGTGTAATAGCCAGCTTGCTATTGGATATTGCAATTTAAAATAGCCAATAGGAATCTAGCTATGCATTCCTAATGCTGATTTTTTTTAAATTTTTTTTTATTCTGATGGCAGCAGCTGTCGGAATACTAAAAAAAAAAAAACTTGCAGATAGCTAAGAAGCTATTGCTTCCTCTGCTATCTGCCATCATTTCAGGGGGGTGCTCTCTCCCCCCTGCATTACAATGAGAGCTTAGCAGAGGGGGAGGTGATATGAAAGCAGACTCTGCTGAGCTCTCATGGTACTGACAGTTCAGCCTCCCCTGGTTACTTGGAAACCAGGGGAGGCTGATCTGTCAGTACCATGGGAACTCAGCAGAGTCGCCTTTCATATCATCTCCGGCTCTGCTAATTGTTTTCTTTTTTCTACTTTTTTTAAACTGGTTTTCTATTCTGCTCGGGACCACAGAGGTATCGAGCAGAATAGCCGAGCCGAATGCCGCTCAGCTATTCACTCACTGCTGTTCGGCATCTATGAGAATAGGCCAAACAGCAGTGAGTAGCCTGCCGGAGGTTCGGCTCAGCCAATCCAGATGTTGGATCGGCTGAGTCGAACTCCTTCTGCACTTTGGGTCGGCCGAACATGCTGGGCATGTTCGGCCGACCCGAAGTCAGCCGCAGCAAGCCGATGTACGGCCGATTTCAGTCAGTGTACGGCTGATTTCAGTCAGTGTACGGCTGAAATCAGCCGTACAAGCCTGAAGTGAATAGCTGTACAGCGTTCGGCTCACTTCACTTCGGGTTGGTTGTCCACACGCCTGCCCCCGGCAGCATTGTGAATAACCCCCTCAGTATTTAAAAAATTCTTATTTTTTTTGGCCTGAAAATAATAAAGTGTATAAATTATGAAACACTTTAAATTACCTATAAATGGGCAAGCTCATTCGACACTTGAGGCATTGAGTGTGGAGAAAAGTGTATTGGTCAGGTCGGATTATTTTGACAGACTATTGTTCTCACATAGACGTGCCGACTCTTAATTTATAGTGAAATTGTTTTAGTGGAAAACCAAATGTAATCTCCAATGACCATAATATCACAAGAAATCTTTTTTTTTTTGCAGGCTCCTGTGTAGTTCGAAATGCATCTGGAAATGTGAATGACACATTTATAGATGGAGCCACAAATTGTGTTGGGCTGGCATGTGGATATGGGATGAACTTCACTGACTGTACTTTAAAACAGAACTGTAAATACGGACTTACAAATCAATACCAGGTAACTACTGAATGTTATCCACAAGGTCCATACACAGTACATAATACAGCAGACATTTACACATCGTCAGGCTACTCACTCCAAAAACAGTATTTGTTTTTAGACTGATGCTGTTCGTATTCTTGTTACATTAGAACCTCAATCCAATGGAAAGAACAGCATATTGTTTTAGAATTAGGAGCTGTTGGATGTTAACATGAACACAATTGAAAGAGAACTAAAGCCAAACCATTTTTGGCTTTACTTCTCTTTTTTATCACAGCAGTACTTTCACTAATGTACTCCTGTGACCCAGAATTAGCATATAGCAGGCTACTGCTCACCAAATGCTGACAGCACATAGGAGGAAGAGGACCCGTGATATCACTAAATGAACTGAAGATAGCCTGAAAAAGGTAGGTATCGTATTTGCCGGCGTATAAGACGACTTTTTATACTTAAAAACATCCCCCGAAAATCGGGGGTCGTCTTATACGCCAGGTATACAATCTAATTTGTCAGCCCGCTGGAAGTGCGGTAATACTGTATGTACGGTAGCTTCAGCTACATACAATATACCACGCTGAGCCAATCATGGTGAGCGATGTACACAACCTCTGCCAAGCCGAGCAGGCTTTGTACTCATTAATAGAATACATCGCTCGCCGGGATTGGCTCAGCGCGGTATACTGTATGTAGCCGAAGCTACCGTACATACAGTATTACCGCACTTCCAGCGGGCTGACAAATTAGATTGTATACCTGGCGTATAAGACGACCCCCGATTTTCGGGGGATGTTTTTAAGTATAAAAAGTCGTCTTATACGCCGGCAAATACGGTATTAAGAATTTCTTTTAATAAGGGTGCAGGAGCTACTCCAAAGGCTCTGGGGCAGCAAACAGGTGGAAAGGGCATGAAATTGTATGTTCCTCCAAACATTAAGAATCCATATACATGTTTGGTTATTCATATACTTGCTTAGTAAATGTTGCCTGTGACTAGGGATGCACCGATACCCGTTTCCTTGCTCAGTAAAGCCGGTAAGCCGGCTTTCCAGCCAGCCAGCCAGCCAGCCAGAATGGAGGTGGCATGTTCGGCTAGCTCAATGCTAATTGGCCGGAAAGCCGGCTTCCCAGCCAATCAGCATCAGGCTGGCTTCCTGGCCAATCAGGAAACTGGGAGGCATGTCATTACTCACCGCCGGGTGAGTTACATTAGAGTTATATACATTACATTACCTTCCGTTCCTGATTGCACGTGAAGCTGGCTCAATGTTCCCCTATGGCACTAGGTTCCGTTATCAGGGAAGGTATCGGAGCATTTGGGTGAGTACGAGTACTCGCCAAAATACTTTGTATCGGCACCGATGCTAGTATCGGTATGGTGTATCCCTACTTGTGATGTTGCTATTTGTGTGTTGCTGCTAAATACCTGGTGAGTCTGCCAGTTCCCATTTGTTCCATTTGCAAAATGACCACACCAAGCTTCGAAGCAGATCCGCGCTGTCGTGGTCAGTTTTCATTCCCAGAGTCACTTCTCATAGCTGGACGCATGTCTATGTATTATACAGACAGGCTGTGTGTTATGTCACACACAGTAGGGAAGTGTTAGCAATGAATGCGCCAGATAGTGGTTTTGTGGCCACTCCCC
>NW_017306463.1:806936-845284 GCF_000935625.1 Nanorana parkeri
GCCTATAGTCAGTTTTGTGGTAAGATGTACATACACTAAAATTCTTCTACAAATACAGTCCTGATAATGGATTGTAAGGTTTTGTTAGAAATGCAATCTTTAACTGTTGATTACACTCTATAATTTTATCTTTAGACAATGAGCATGGTGTCAGGATTTGCCCCTCTGGTAACTGCAGGGATTTTTGGTGCCACGTTATCATCCGCTCTGGCTTGTCTGGTCTCAGCACCAAAGGTGTTCCAGGTATGGCTACTGATGGCAGGAAGATAAACCTGCATGTGTTACATATAATTCAGAGCAACTATGAACGTGTGCATAAAAATGTATCAGTAGAACAATCCTAAGGCTTAGTCCTGTAGTACTAACATAAAGTTGTATCATAGCAGCAATCAACAATAACTTTTCATTTGACTACATTTCCTTTAATTACCTATTGTTCTATTTTCATGGAACTGATTAGTGCTCAAACCTCCCATCTATTGCAATTGATTTCTGAAGAATATCACTCTTTTATCAAAATGATTGTTATATCCCTTTTTTGTATTATACAGGATCATATTGCTTATAAAACTCTAAGCTTTTGCTGAGAGATGTTTTCCTGATTTTTGTAAGCAATGCTTTGTTCTGCTGTGAAAATAACTTTTTTTAGTTTTGGATAGAGTACGGGAGGGTTATAACCCCTGTGAGTTTTTTTTGCTGTGTCCCATTGGGGAGATTCTCTGAGGACACAGACAGCAATAAAAATCTGAGAGGACTTCTAATCCCCTCCACTCTAGCCAAAACTAAAAGAAAGACAGAAAGTTTTGGCTTTGGTTGCACTTCAATAAAGAGTATAGCTGTATAGAAAATATTATAATATTGAACAATCGTATTGTTATGTCTGTGGCCAGCATTAGTCAGTCTAACTTATCAGCACTGATAACAGTCATTGGCTGTACAAATCAAATTGTTCACAATGCGGGCACATTGATGTGACTAGGCGAAATGTGCAAAAACGCAGCAAAGGCACGTTTTTGAACATTTCCAGTGACGTCTAAAAAAAAGCCTCCTCATGTATCCCTTCCCCCTCCCATTTAGACTGTAAGCCCTCATGGGCAGGGCCCTCCTTACCATCTTGTCTTGAATTGTATTGTGATTGTAATGTCTTCCTTATATTGTAAAGCGCTGCACAAACTGTTGGCGCTATATAAATCCTGTATAATAATCATAATAATAAGTCTATGGGGCCAAGAAGTGCAGAATCTGCCAAAAAGAAGCTTGTGTACTTAATTTTTTCAAGCGACAGCATTTTGCATCAAGCAACAAGACGCTCAGGTGTGAACATGGCCATAAAATGGGGGTTTTTTTCGGGCAGAAAAAGTGTTACAAAACGCTCAGTGTGAACAAGGGCTAAAAGCAGAAGACACTCGCAGATCTCAGACCTTGCCAGGTCCAAATGCATGCAATTAAATTCAAGAAAACAAACAAACATGGTGTTCTCTGTTCAGCTGCAGGTTTATTGTGTAAATCAGATGCACAATGTAACCGATATCAAGAAGGAAAGCCTGTACGTGTTTCACATGAAAAAGCTTATTCTCAAACACATTGCCATGACTGACCACCAGTGGGAAAAGACTCAACTGTAAACAATTAGATTTAGAGATGTCCTTGCATGTTACCTGGAAGATGCATCAACCCGAATGGTAACACACCTAGTAGAAACCCTTACATTTGTTACCCTGTTACCAACATCTACCACTCCCAGCAGAACCCAGCATGATCACTTCCACCACCTGCCATTTGCACATTTCTCTTGGTCACTTTATGGCATCATGTCTATATAACAGAGATAATAATTCCTTCATGTCATAGTCCTCTACTTACATGTGTTAACGTCGGTTTGTCCAGAGCAGTCATCCGTTTCTCTGTTTCTGCACAGTGCCTCTGTAAGGACAACCTCTACCCACTGATTGGATTTTTTGGGCAAGGCTATGGGAAGAACAATGAACCTATCCGTGGATATCTGCTCACCTTCCTCATTGCATCTGCATTTATCCTCATTGGTGGGTCAAAAATCTTTTTAAAAAAACTTTTAATACTATTAGTATTTTGGTTTGAATCCCAATGTCACAATTTAGTTTTTTTCTGAAATAAAACTTCTAGTGAGAATTATTATTTTGGTTAGGAAGTAATGGGAATAGGCTGAGAGTAGACATTTTACACTCTCAATCCATCCACTTGAATCATGATTCATAGGGGGTGATTTACTAACCTAAACACACGCACGCACCAGGTGCGTGTGATTTTCACACAGCAAAACGTATTTATCAACCAAAAAGTCTCTAAAAGCATATTTCCACTAATGCCATATGTGGAAAAATCATGCACATGATGCATATATAATGCTGCTTCACAGTTTAGACAAAAATTGTTAGCTCATGCATTTACATTCCTGCATTCATCAACGCAAGCAACACAACGTAGAGCTAATTTACACAACATCACCTTGCAATTCATGCAGGGCTTTGCACAACACACCTGCTGGGTGTGTACACACTACAAAGGTGTTTAGATTCCACCCATAGATCATGCTGGGAGGGAACACACTACAGAGGTGTATACATGTTCGTGGTGTGTTTATAAGTTTAGTAAATCAACCCCATAGTGTCTTTGTATAATTCCATGAGAGCATAGTGTGTGCCTGTCTATCTATCAAGTTTTCTGATCATGAAGGACCTTATGTTTCATTGTGTTCTTACTAAGAACCGGGGTTGTTTCTCTTCACCAATAAGCATCAGACTTGCCCAGGAAGACTAACGTTAACCACACTCTATACAATCTGATTATACAATCTACTTTAGATCTACCATCAGCTATGCCTGCCTGAGTTGATACTAATTGAATGGACTGTTTGTCCTCATGCCACATAGGCTTTGTGCTTGTGGCTGTCTCTGATTGTTGTTGGCACTATATAAGCTTTGTGTCTAATGTTAGTGCATCACTCTGCCTTGAGAAAGAGACTCGAGGTCCCAAAGCATCGGCCTGTAATGCTGGAGGCTGTATGTGAATAAAAGATCAGATTATTACTATACTAAGGTGTGCTGGTTGCTGGTGGGGATTGGTATTTTCCTACATTTGCCAACCACACAGTCTTGTTAACTAAACAACTTGATTTTCTATTCTTCAAATAATGTCAATGGATGTTAATTCTTCAATACAAGAACCAGGTCTCAATAACACTGGCATATATAATGTAACAACCATTACAGCTCCGGGGCCCAGTCTGAGTTTGACTTATGCCATTTAGCAATGAACTTTATTCAAGGAGAACTATGAGGTGAGTGAAAATCACTCATCCTCATAGTTCGAGCCAACGTGTGACAATGAAACTGTCACACATCGGCTCAATAGATCAGGAAGTGAGCGAACGCATACCGTCGCTCGCTCACTTCTCAATAATCTCCCTGCAGACAGCCGTGACTGTCAGTCACCGCTCCCCCCAGGGATATCCCCCCCCCCCCGCTCCGATCCTTCAGCGCTGACTGGCGGAAACGGACGGGGGAGGGGGCGAGCACAGCTGACTGCCTCTAGATAGGCAGAGCCAGGTGTCACTCACGCAGCTGGGTGCATCTCGACAGTTTTGTCTAGTTCCGTCCCGGCTGTGGTGGTCTCAGTATACCGCGAGCTGTAGCTCAGGATATACTGAGCTTTGGGTCATGGGAGGAGGCTAGTATATGTCCTCCCTTGACCCTTAGGAGAACTGTGGGGAAAAACACTTACCCCATAGTTCTCTTTTAAAGGTTTGATATTGATTCCGATAGATCACCCACCATGTCTGCTACTGTAATCTCACCATCCCATAAATTAGCCTTAAAACCCTTATTTACATCCACCCCATTGATGAATGTACAAGGCAAATGTCAGTGTATAGCCAGAGCATGCAGACTCTTTTATTAACTCTTTTTAAATACACCTCTGAGATTTCTTTGTAGGACACCAGACCTGTTAATGATACCTGGTAAGAACTTAATTAAACTTTGTTCTCAGTTGTTAATTGAAAGGTAGAATTTTAACAATAATTTTCCTGTTTTTTTATACTCATGTATTTTTTCCAAGCTATCAGTGCACAATTCCCTGTTTGCTTCTGATCTGATCTTCTATGGACAAAACAATAATTATATTTTACTATCATTTTGTCTTCTGCAGGTGAACTAAACACCATTGCACCAATCATCTCTAATTTCTTCCTGTGTTCATATGCCTTGATTAATTTTAGCTGTTTTCATGCATCTATAACTAATTCACCAGGTAAGTAGGCCATTTTAATGTGAACCTTTTATCCAATCACAACAAGATAAAACCTATACTGGAACAGGCATCCTCCTAAACTCCTGATTTCATATAGGTTGCCATTATGTAGGCGGATATTAATATACTGTACAGTATTCAGGTTGAAAATAGCCCTGTTAGCGACACAGTAAATGCTTAATGTGTTTCTCTAAACCAGGGGTAGCCAAACATCAGCTGCTGAGGAACTACAAGTTCCATAAGGCATTGCAAGGCTCTGACAGCCACAGGCATGACTTCCAGCGGCAATGATGGGATTTGAGGTTTCACCACAACTAGAGGGCCGCAATTTGGCTACCTCTGCTCTAAACCATTATAAGGAATCACCATGAAGAGAACTGCTCTGATTGATCATATGAAGCTCACTATCGCAGTACGTGCAACAACATCTCATACGTCATCCTTAAAAGTGGAGGTGATGCTTGGAAGGAGGAAGTGTGAACTTCTTTATGCAGGAACTAATTTAGAATTAAGCAAAACATACATCAGGTACATAGACAAAAAGGTACACGTATAATGTGGCCTACAGGATCTAATACATACCATCATCGGCAGAGGTTATAAATATTGCTAATAACGACAGCAAAGGAAACCTAAGTGGTATGCATCCAATGATAGGCTGCAACAGAATGTACCAGAACAATGTGGAATACAAGGAGAGACAGAGGGGAGGAGAAACGAACCTATAGACGCAAGACAAGACAATACATCAAAGACACCAGGAAAGGGCAAGGAAGGAATATACACTGAGTGGCCAGATTATTATGACCACCCCATCAGTACTTCGTTGGGCCACGAGATGACTCCACGAGATGACTTTGTTGGGCCGCCTCGTGACTCCACGAGATGTTGAAAGGTGATGCGAGGAATCTGGCACTGCACTGTTGCCCTTCTGTTGTCTTGTACCAGTCTTGCCACTCTCTGTTCTGCCCTAACATTGACTAGTCGCTAACGGTCACAATTCGCACATTCAGACCCAGATTTTCGGCTGACAGTCCAGTCTTTAAACACTTTAACAGCTGCTCTTGAACATTTAACGAATTCTGCTGTTTTGCTGATACTCGCTCCATGGCTCCGAGCGCCAACAATCATCCCACATTCAAAGGCTGTTAAATCGCGTTGTTTACCCGTATCTTCAGAAAAAAATAACTTCTACTGTCGTGGTAAACAACCTGCTTACCTATTTATAATGGTCAGGCCCTCTAGCAACTTCAGCGCCAAATTATAGCTAATTTGCCTACAAACGTCAGGTGGTCATAATAATCTGGCCACTCAGTGTAGATCCGGGGAGCTATTGGGAAGTAAGGGCTATGGACAATGAGTCGTAGAAAGAGCATGTGAAAGGCATAAGGGCAGCAGTGGCATGAAAGAGCTTACACGTTGACAGTGATCAATAGTTCTGAAAAAACATCAGAATCCTGAAAGTGGATCCAGGATCGCCACACCTGTTGGAAAGATTCATAACAGTCAGTATCCACATCGATCATTTCTTTCCATACGCATAATATCGTTTAGCCTATTCAACCACGCGAGCATAGGGGGGGGGTTCGAGTGGTCTTCCAGTGTCCCGCAATGACCTGTCTGGCCGCAAAGAGGAAAAACCTCAACGCAGATTCCTTAGCTTTCCGCAGGAACTAGTTTTGAGGGAAAGCGTATAAACGGAATGTGTGCTGTAAGTTGCAGTTATATATTCACTTGATTGTGAACCTCAATTTTTTGACAATGAGGAAATTGGCAGCTTGCAGGGCTTGCATAAAATAGAGTGTTGTAATTTGTATTTGTTAACATTTTATACATGAATGATGAAGCAGATAATTATATACCTGATGTGTCTTATGAAAGTGTTATGCTTCGCTAGAGTCTAAATCCAAAAATAAAAATGTATTGCAGAATACCAGTCCTTTGATGTGGTACGGCATTAGGTTTCTTTTTTCCTTTATTTTCACCTGGTGATTCTGCCAGTAACAGACTTGCAGTCTAAAAGGTGCCCATACACTCGACGATCATTGTACGATAATCGCGGGTGATCCCGCGATCATACGATAATCATTAGGTTGATAGGCAGCTTGCGACTGCATTTACTGTACGGTGGCACAATTTTTGGAAAACGAGCACGCTAGAAAACCAGCTGAAAATCGTACGATTTTCGGCGGGTTGGTAGCGCAATCACAAGACGAAAGCCGCACAGCCCGAGGTGCGTAAGCGCACACTGCCCGCTTACCATTGCAATCATCTGCAAGCCCTCCCCTCAGCGGGGAGGGCTTGTGATGTTTTCAAGTACAATCTGCCTGTACATGATGGGCAGGTCGTACGAACTTTTAATCACCTTACAACCATCGCACAACGAAAGTCGTGCGATGGTTGCAAGGTGTATGGCCAGCTTTAGGATAACAATGCTCACTCACCCTTTTGTATCAGGATAACAGAAATAATATAGCACTACAGAACCATACTCCTCTCCTATGCTTCCTAACATAAACGAGAGTGGTTCTGTAGTCCTCAGAGGTAGCAAAGAACGATGTAGCTGATATCATTCACCACAGGCAGGCAGCCCAGGAAGTTATCAGAAGATTTCTAGAAAGATCAACAGGTATTTTTTGCACTTATCGAACAAATATACTGTACTGTATTTAAAGGCTTTCAATGGTATCTTTAACAGAACAAAAAGGACACAATTAGAAGAAGAACTGAACTCAAAAAGTGAATGCTCGTTATGTTTTAGGGAAGTGTTAATTGTGGCTAAGCTGTACTCTGAAAAATGCACCTTTTGTATGGAATTCCTCTTAAAAAAAGCAGTGCACTTCCTGGTATGTGAGTGTACCCAGACAATCCTGTACCTACAGCCTCATAGCTGTATATCTGCAGCGTGAGATCTCAGGCACTGCTGCCTCTCACTGCTAGTCTCCTGCGATTTGGTGATTTCCCTAGTGAGCTGTTCACTGTTCTCTTTGCTGGAGGCTCTGACATGAAGAAACAAAGCCCTGCCTCTTCCAAGATGGCCGCCTCTACAGAGACACAGTGCAGAACAATGCATTGTAATTCAGTAATGGGGAAAGATCAGCTGCAGGGAGACAGCAGGCAATACTGCACATTAGTCCTTTGTCATATGCTTGCCTGTTTTGAGCCCAACTTCCAGCGATCATTTATTCTTTAACTATACATTACAAATCAGCTTTTAATTTTCATATTTTACATGCTGGATCTGTTTCATGTGTATCTTTCAGTACAGTATAAACATTACATTTGATCTTTTATATATATATAATGCTGTTTCCCTGCCAGGCTGGAGACCGTCATTTAAATATTACAGTAAATGGGCATCACTGTTTGGAGCGGTAGCATCTGTGGTTATCATGTTCCTGTTGGCTTGGGAGTGTGCCCTGATCGCTATTGGTATAGTCATCTTTCTGCTGGCCTACGTCTTGTACAAGAAGCCTGGTATGTACACAATGGGTTATCTGCCCTTCTGCTCTCCTTGTCCCCTTTGGAGAAGAGGGATGTGGCACAGTGTTCATATAGTTATAAGTACTTCCAATATAAATGATAAGCTATAACAAATGAGTCACTGTACAATGTCTG
The DNA here is from genome assembly GCF_000935625.1 of Nanorana parkeri. Taxonomy (NCBI): domain Eukaryota; kingdom Metazoa; phylum Chordata; class Amphibia; order Anura; family Dicroglossidae; genus Nanorana; species Nanorana parkeri. The sequence continues at coordinate 814,842 of NW_017306463.1, forward strand.
AATGTAGCTTGCCGTGTGTTAAAAGTTGAGGTGACTCTGTCAAAAAATGAAAAGTGAGAAAAAAGGTTCCCCTGTAAAGAACAGATGATATACTTACCTGTCCTGATGCCTAGACTGCTAATCTTTGCTCTTTTCTACAGCGACGATGCTCAGAGAATCCTTTGTATCCAACACATTTCCTAGGGTGAGGATTCCTGGTCCACTGAGGAGCACTGTGGTTCCTGCTGCCGGTCCCTACGTCACTGCAAGACACAATAGCGGCATAGGGCTGGCAGGAGGAACCACCGAGTGAAGAGGCATCTGCCACTCTTGGAAGTGTGTCAGATGAAGAGGTTTCGCCAGGCACTTCTAGAGAGTGAACATTGGCGGCACACAAGGAGGGACAGTTAGGTGTAACATATTTTCATTACAGGGGAACCTTTTATTATCATTATCAATTTTGTGACAGAGACTGTATTTAATTATGGAGCCGAATCCCCTATTGAATGAGAGCCTAAAAATTAAATCCAAAGAGTAATTAAAGTATGTACTGTATATATAGCCAGTGTATAATTTAATTTACTTTTATAGTGTTTATTCCAAAATGTATAGCCAAAACAAATCTTTTAGTTTCTGGGAATGGTTAAAACCCATCAGGCTTGTTTGCTGTCTGTCTGACACTGAAGGGGGATACAGGAAGTGAGAGGAAATCCCCTCTTAGACAAGTGTCACTGCAACAGATTTCCTCGGTGTAAAATTCCCCTATTCTGGTGGCAGACTTCACATTTTGGATTACTGGCTGTCTTGTGACAATGTAATAAAGTCACCGGCACTCCAAATAATCAAGTCAATAAGTTTATTGACCCAAGTGATAACACCTCTAGCAATGTTTCGGGACCATGCGGCCCCTTCCTCAGGCAAACAGAGGAAGGGGCCGCATGGTCCCGAAACATTGCTAGAGGTGTTATTACTTGGATCAATAAACTTATTGACTTGATTATTTGGGGTGCCGGTGACTTTATTATTTTTTTGTACGTTTTGACGGAGGCATCCGTTGTTGCTGCTGCACCCGCCCTGCTACATTGGGCATTCTCTGTTCAGGAGTGCGATGGGATACATGGACTTTTGATTGTGATAATGTAAAACTTCCATTGCATGTGACTCACATTTTTCCAAGCTTCCTCTTCTTTTTTTTATTCTAAAATGAACACTCATTGATAAGCTTATTTAGTTAAAGCTAATCTTTTTTTACACAGATATCCAAAAACCTTTCAAAGACTTTAGGTGAAGGATTCGACACTCTGCTGGGTTTTACTCCAATCCGGAGCTCCAATAGATAGATTTCCTCTCACTTACTGACAAGATGACAGTGGGTTCACCAGACAGGAAATGAGGGGAAATTGGCAACAGCAACACAGTCAGAAATATATATATTTTAGAGTAAGGCTGAAACCACTATCAGCTTTTTATTGCTGTCTGTGTGGCTCTTGCAGATTTTCTTCCCTCTCTGTCTGGTGAAACTGTTGTCACTGACAGTAAGTGAAGAGAAAAACTCTATCGGAGCTCTGGAGAGCAGTAATAAAACTAACAGGGGTTCTAATCATTTCCCACTCTATTCGAAACTGTGCTGGACGCCTGCTTTTTTGTTGCCAGTGTCCTTTTCTCCTGTAGGAAGCAGTATAACCCGACAATCTAAGAATTCCTATGTCCATCAATGGACAATAAAGACAAACAATTTGACTGGACATACAGTTTAGGGCATGCCAATGGGGTATGTTGCTGCTGGTGACCTCAGGCAATTGTCCTATTGGCTTTACCTTATAGATGGACTTGCTTGTGGTTTTTAGAAGAGATAATAAGTAGTATCTGTCTAACGTTCTATAGTTTAGCATTGGCCACAACAGATAGCCTCAGGACACCACTGTCAGGAAGACATAAGATATGACAATTCTTTATCATAGGATAAAAGTGTGTATAACTATAAAAGAGTCCCTCTTATAGTAAAATGGTCCAAATCTCTGTCAGAGGAAGTGGAGGTTTGTGGGAAAATTAAAGTAGTGTTTAAGATTGTATAGGTTAAAGTGACACAATTATTTAATTATATCACTTTAACCTATGATGTAAGTGATACAAATTAATTCACCTCTGTATTCAATAATATATCATTAAGTGTATGTTTAGATTCAAGCAGTGTAAGTACCTGAATTTGTCTTGGTATCAGTCACTTGAAGTCCCTGTCCAGTAAAGCTCAGATGGAGAAGCAGCACAAGGAGCCAATCAGTGGTGTTGCAGTCCAAAGAGGATGCTGAGAGGAGGAGAAAGCAGTGACATAGAGATGAACTTATCAGTCTGCTGCTTCTCCTTTCACTGTCCAGTCTTAGGGTACAAAGAGGAGGAGGCCTTTAATGTTAATGAAACATTTATCTTGCCTGTCAGGCAAGGTTGTGCTGAGTGTGACAGAGCTGCGTAAATCACAACTGGATGGACAGAGATAGAAATCCTTTGGCAAGTACAACGCTTCCTTATGTGTATTTAGATGTTTGCCTGAAACTCAGCTTTAAAATGTTGAAAAGCATGCTTGAGATATAATAAAGAAACTGGTCTTAGTGCTTACTTCAATGGTAAGGTTCTTATTATACAGGTTACAAGGTAACTGTTTTAATGTTAATAGCTTGTAATGTAAAAACATTTTTTTTTCCTTTAGCGGCAAACTGGGGTTCCTCTGTGCAAGCTGGATCCTACAACATGGCTCTGTCCTACTGTGTGGGACTCAATCAAGTAGAAGAACATATTAAAAATTTCAGGTAACATAAAATCGGCGCGTCTGGTTGTGTATCCCACGCCCCGTGAGGAAAGGGACAGAAATTGTTATTTCACTTCTCTGTTATTTAAAATGTATCTAAACCCAAAAACCAAAACATGAATATAATAAAGCTTACCAGTCCTTAGATATGCTGGCTGCATTAGCTTTCTTTTTGCAAGCTTTGATTTCCTGATTTTCACTTCCTGTTTTTGCCAGTAACACCATTCCTCTCCTAGGATGATAACACTCACTCACCCTGCTGTATGAGGACAAAAAAAGGACTCGAAACCACTCCTGTCTCCATAACAAAGATGGACGCGTATCTGTAAAAAACAAGTCAAGGCAACTGGACTTGCTGTATTTTTCTTGAAGACGTTTCACTGGTCATCCAACCAGCTTTCTCCATTCAGAATAGGGAATGGGGGAATCCATTCTGAATTGAGAAAGCTGGTTGGATGACCAGTTGCCTTGACTTATTTTTTACAGATATACCATGACCTGGATAAATGAGAACCTTCACAGACAAAGAGGGACTTGGTTCTGGGATCCAAAAGTTATACAGCTCGCAAATTTCTGGAAAAATGAGCCAGTGTTTTATTGGACGTTTTAAACAAAACCCTTTCAATAGTGTATTTAACAAAGCAAAAGGGGCCAAATAAGAGAAGTTAACTGTTGGGGTTTATATGTACTTTAAACAATGATTACTGCAAGTGCAATGTATAGTAAATGTCTTAATTGAAAGTCTCCGTGTTATTCAGCACTTTAGTTAGAAGGCAAAGTGTGACTTTTTTCATCGGTTGTTCCCATTAATTTCTTTAGGACTACACTGTCATTAAAATATGTATTCAGAGTGGACGGCAAGCTGAAGTGGCTGAGAAAGATATACTGTAGCTGATACCCAATTCTGGTGGTAACTATTTATTAGACACATCAGGGGGAATTTATGAACACTGGAGCAGACGGAATCTTTATCAGCTTCTCTCTTTGTTCAGTTAAGCTTTGAAAATGAATGATAGAAGCTGATTGGTTGGCATGTCTGCTCCAGCATTGATAAATTCCCCTCATTATACTCAACCAAGTCTGAAATGTTTCCTCTGGCAGAATGGCTAACTGCATTATTTTGTAGGCCTTGGATTGGCGTTTTTTTAAAGTGACTCTCCTGGGAGAAGTATGGAGGCCTCTATAGCGTATGTTGTCATCCTTGTGAAAATGCATGGTAGCGTCTAACTCTAGTATGTTTTACCTGGAACAAGCACACTGTAAATGGGTGTTGGAACAAATCTCTTATATTTATTCTGGGTCAGTGACTCAGTCAGCATTGAAGTCAGAGAGTCAGAATACCAGCCAGGGAACTAGCATTCTCCAAGGATAGTCTAGTAATGGCAGCCTCTATTAATCTGTCATCTCAGTGTCGTTTTAAGTCAACGTGCATTTAAGTCAACCTGCCCCCAAAAGTCACTGTATGGGATTTCTCTCTGCTAATTGTTATTTTATTTTTATTTTTTTATTTGCCTAGGCCTCAGTGTTTAGTCCTGACTGGACCTCCCAATTTCCGACCGGCTCTTGTGGATTTTGTGGGGACTTTTACAAAAAAGCAAAGCCTAATGATGTGTGGAAATATAATTATTGTAAGTGTCACCGAGGCTTCTGAGCTTCACCAACTCCTACTGAGCTGAGCTGACCTTTACTGAATTGTTAAAATGATTGCCACAGGAAAAAACCTATACACAATAAAGTGAGGGAGATGAGAAAATGTATTTAGTTAAACCAATCACTATAAAAAGGTAACTTAGGTAATAATGTATTCCCAGAAAATGTTTGTACAAGTCATTCTGGATTGGGAAAGCTACTTGGATTTATTTTACAGATATACCATGACCTGGATGAATGAGAACCTTCACATGCATTATACTTTTATTGATGCACTGTGCCAATCTAAAGATGGAGGAACAACTTGCAACGGCCACCAGTGCTGCTACCATTCTAGGATCCCTAAGGCCGGGTTCACACCTAGGCGGCATCGTTTTTGCGCGTTTGTACACACGCGTTCAGCCTGCGGTTATTTGCACATTTTGACGCACGTTTGTACAAGCGTACATGCAGACGTGCCTTTAAACTGGCAGCTTAAGAAACATTACGGGCAATGGACGAATGCGTGTACAAAAACATGCAACATGCTTCTGCTGCGCGTTTTCGGGTGTTTCCATTCAAGTCTATGGGGCAAAAACACACTGTTAACCACCCCAAAGAAGCTCATGTACCTTTTTTGGCGTTTTTCTGCTCTGGTGTGAACTGGGGCCATTGAAAATCTTGGGATTTCTTGTGTTGGGCGGTTAAAATCGCCTTTGCTACTGCTCAACAACGTCTAGGTGTGAACCAGGCCTGAGAGATCCTAACACTACCAAAACTTTTCCCATGCACTCTTTTTCACCTCCACTATTTCCACCTCTCAAACATTTTGCAAACTAATACCTGTTGGTGGAGGCTTTTTTTAGAAGTGGGCTGTCCCTGCAGTTGATGTGTCCTGTCTTAATGGAGGAGGAACAGAGAAAGCACCAGTATTTAAAGTGATATTAAAGTCAAAAGGTTTTTAAGCTGTTTTGGAATGCTGATAATATCCCTTTCAATGGACGCTGCTCCTTGATTTTTTAAATTTTTTAGTTTCCTGCAGAATCAGCTGGTCCCCTAAGCACTGGCCCTGATATCCTGTTTTAGGAAGGCTCCTTTCCCTTGCAGGGTCCCATGAAGTGACTCTTGTGTGTGCTAGTAAGCTGTGTGTGTCTCCATAAACACAAAGACACAGCAAGGCAAACCAATCCCCTGCCCCCTTTCTCTCTCTTCCAAGCTGGCAGTGGACAGCTGATGGAGATTGTGCTGTCCCTTGTGATCTTGTACCAGATAGGAAGTTCAGGGAAGAAGAGCAGAGAGAGTTGGAGCCAGCTGTTGACTGTAAGTGCATGGGCAAAATTCTAAAGAAGTACTTTGCCGGCAGGCACACTACAGTCCGCCGCCGTCCAATCACGACGGGGCGGCCCAAGGCTCCGTAGTGTGCGGCCGCCAGCCAATCACGGCGCGGCGGGCCGCAACTCCTCCCCCCAGCTGTCAGATACTTCCTCCGGCGTCCTGTTAATGTGGAATGACGCCGGAGGAAGTAGCCGTCTACCTTGCTATCACACAGGGGCTTGTTATCTCCTGTGTGATAGCAATAAAGTTAGGTGGGGAAAAAAAATGACATTGATTTAAAAAAAAAAAAAATGTAAAAAAAATGTTAAATAAATAAAAAAATAAAAAAGGTGATTAAAAAGTAAGAAAATAATTATAAAAAATAAACAATAATAAGATAAAAACTATAAAAAAGTAAATTATAAAAAAGTAAAAAGATAAATAAAAAATTTTAAAAAATTAAATTGATTAAAAAATTAAATAAATAAAAATGTAAAAAAATAAGAAGAAATAATTGAATAAAAAAATAAAAAGTGATAAAAATAAAGAAACAGTCAAAAATTGAAACTAGCCCCGCCCCAAGGCCAGGTTACGATACAATACAATACGCCCCCCCCTGCCATCTGGTTGCCATTCTCAATTGATGGGGGGGGGTTGGCGACAGGGGGGCGTATTATGGAACCCGGCCTTGGGGCGGCAGGGAGAGTAAATCCGGCCCTGCTCCTAATCCTTGTTTTCTCTAGTAAGCCCTACATTGCAACCTGCCCAGATGTTAGTCTGCCGAACATAAGGGGAATAGACTAAATCCATGGCAAGGGATCCAGCTTTACTCCCTACTAATCCTTTGTGGAGGGATTATATTTGATGCCAACAGCCCTGTGTAGACATTGTAGTGGGTGTCTCATGTCTCCCTGTATAAGTTAACAAGCTGCAAACTATCCAGTTAAAATTCTGGGCTCTGGATCAGGCATGTAAAAAGCTTTTACTGCATGTGCCCTTCGAGCCTTTTCAAAGCTGCCTTGGGTTCCCTCGTCAAGGATGTTCCTGGTATATATGTACCAAAATGTGCCAAGCTGTAAACATGCGTTTACCTAAACTACCTTGAAACTCGTGACCGCTAAAATGGCATAAAACATCTGGGTCTGAAACTGAGATGTCTGATTTACAACCGGAATGAGAGGACACACGATCATCAGATTTAAGGACAAGTCGGTTGTAGTACCCGTGGATGGGGGTGTCCCACCCATATATAAAGGGACTATGGTAGCGCACTGAGACCTTCTATCTGGATCTCAAACTGAGGTGAACCTCTCCACTGTTGAGTCTGTGTTTGCATTGAGGTTGTGGAGGATTGATAAAAAAACCACACTGAATATTAACCGTTTAAGCACTTGTTTATGATTAGACACTGGATTGTTTCTCATTTTGTTGCGCATTTTTATAGAACACTATTTGTGACACATTGAATTATAATACACTGCTGATGCAGAGGTCAACCCCTTGGTGCGTTGGTATATATGCACATTATGCTGTACATGGTTCACAAATTGGAGAATTGATGTTTTATATGTGTTGTTTGTTACATGATTTTTATATTCACACGTTTCCTTGTTATTGTATTTTATTTTAGCGGTCACTAGAGCTTTAAGGCAGTTTAGGTAAACGCATGTTTATCGGTCGGCACATTTCTGTATATACACTATATATATATTTATAAAAATAATTTCAATTATTTATAAATAGTATACTGAATAGCTGATTTTTGAACATTTTTGGTAGATAGTTTTGGTAGAGTTATTATCAAGGCTATTACTGGCGGTAAGTGTACTCATCTTCCCCAGTTGAGTTCAAAAATCCGATTGCCACATTATACTAACCCAGGCTGGGACAAAAAACAACATCTGTGTAAAAAACCTGATCCTGGCTAAGGACATTTACATGTCTAGTAATGTAATGTATAATGCCTGTAAGTTTGTGTTTAAAGTTGCCTATACACCTGACGATTATCGTATGATAATCACGATAATCTTAAGGTGTATGGGCAGCGTGCGACCGCATTTACTGTGCTTTTCGTATAATGAGCACACTAGAAAAGCGTGATCGCAAGACGAAAGCCGAACGGCCAGAGGTCCGCAAGCGCACACTGCACGCTCACCATTGCAATCATCTGCAAGTCCTCCTCTCAGCGCGGAGGACTTGCGATGATCACGAGTACGATCTGCCTGTCCAAGGTGGGCAGGTCATACGAACTTTTAATCACCTTACAACCATCGCACAACGAAAATCGTGCGATGGTTGTAAGGTGTATGGCCGCCTTTACATTTGAATTGGTTTTTCAGCCAACGGGGTATGTTCCAGGTTTAATAACAAGCCCTATTTTTTGTGTTTGCAGTGGAACGGAACGCTGGCAAAGTTTTGCCAGGCGTCCGATCGCACTGCGGGCGTGGAAGCGGTGCCATTGAAAACAATGCACCGCCACGCCCCCTCCCGCCCCAAAACGCAAGGGGAAGTTTCTCAGTGACCGCGGTGCGTTCCAGCAGCTACGGCTCTGGAACACACACGCTTTCGGTGTGAACAAGGCCTCAGGGAATATGAAAGGCTAGAAAACACAGAACTCTACCTTAGAATCTTAAATATCACTAATTGGACAAACGTATTTTGTGGTTTTCTCTGTTCAGGTCTTCCTTCTATGTCCTGTATGTGTCACTGTGACTGCACCAAAATATAGGCAAAATGATCCATACTTCAAATGTAAAACCTACAAAATACTATTTTTATTAACACAATGACAAAAAAGATAATGTGATATATTCTGCGGTCTAATTACTGCTAAAAAAGAAAAAATGATTCTCTATATGTTCTTTGCAAAGGGGCCACGAAAACAGAAACTCCAGGAACTGAACCCAGAAGGTCACATCAAGTGGTTGAACAAGAGAAAAATTCGAGCCTTTTATACAGGTCTGATTGCTGAAGATCTGCGCAGTGGAGCTCAAATGCTGATCCAGGTAAAGCTTACATGTGTAACTATAAAAGGCAGGCTTAAAGAATTAGATTTGAAAGTTGTTTCTAGTGATTCCAACTTAAAATGGGCTTCATACAGATCCCACCAAAAAAAAGGGTTCCCCAATTTTCGCTCCCCTTTATTAGAAACATTGCAAACCATTCTGGTGCTCAGCCTGCATTAGTGCTCAGTAATACACCCAACACTTCTTCCTAACAGGATGCCAGAGTTTCCTCTAAGATCAACTTAAAGCGACTCAGGATCTTAAAAATACATTCAAGTACCTTAACTGTTGACAATTCTGTATCTTATTTGTGTATCACTCGGCTGTAGATCCTCAAATCATCTCTGAATTGGTGCTGACACTGTCCTTCCTTCTGGAGGGTGGCTACTTTTGTTCCCCATGGTCCCTGTGTGTGTTGTAAAGTAGACACCGCTCCAAGCTCACTCCTGTGATGGACTACAATCTCATGTTCAGTTTACTAATTTGCATTGAGATTGTAGTCCATCACGGGAGCGAGTTTGGAGAGCTCCACCCTGGAGTCAGTGGAGGCCAGTGCAGCAGGGAGCTGCGGGGTTTGAATGTAGGTGGATACGGGGGGTCTGGGTCAGAAAGTTGGAACAGTAGAAAGGCATCATGGCACACTCACAAACTAGCATGTAAAACAACTTGTCTCACCACTAAGGACAATGACAGAGGTTTGGATACACGTCTTCTGCAAAGGATGTGTAAGCCGCACTGCCGCGCCAAGGCACCTCTTATAGTGCGGTCCTAACTCTAAACTATGAGAGTCTCCATCTTGGAGCACATGGGGCAGAAGATATCAAATTGGGTGCAGGCTTGTCAGGAGGACGCCCCACCTCCTTAAAGGTACAGAAACACACAAGGGATCCCGCACATCCCATTGGCAGCTGAGAAACCCCATGCGTCGCTGCACCAAATCGGTAAAGCAGGGTCAGAAAGTTGGGGGACAGGTGATGGAGGCAGGAGGGTTGTGCAAAATCTTGCCCAGGGCCCACTTAATATTGAAGACGGCCCTGGCTGGCATGGTGTCATATGTCAATTCTTTGTGCTCTTTTCTTTTATGTAGGCAGCTGGGTTAGGTCACATGAAACCGAATGTCCTGTTTTTGGGATATAAGAAGAACTGGCATACATCTCACCCAAGAAACGTGGAAAGCTATGTGGCAATGCTTCAGTATGTGTCTTTGGATGATTATAATGTTTGGGGTTCATGTTATAGCATTATTGGGGTTTGTTCATGATATAATACAAAACACAAGGCTCTATTTCATTCATTTTCTGCAGTAAAACGTATATACGATAAATTTTAACTGTATAATAAAGCCAAGCTTCAGGTAAGATTATGTATTTTTTTATTTTGGTTAGAGTGTAGAGGGTTAGAACCTCAGTCAGGTTTTCATTGCTGCCTATGATCCATTTGGATCTATGATGGATTTGTGATGCATATCCTGGTCAGTGGGAGTGGGGAGATTTCCTCAACATGGACGGCAATAAAAACCTGATAGAGGGTCTGTCATTTTTTTTTACTATGCCCTTGTTGGAGAGATTTTTCTCACTTCCTTTGTTGTCACCGAGATAGAAAGTAAGGATAAAACTCCCCAATGGTTATACAAACAGCAGTAAAAGCTCAGCAGAGATTCTAACTCTTCCCTACTCGGTCCAAAACTGATTTTTTAAAATTAAACTGGTTGGAAATGTAGCATTTTAAATGAAGACTATAGTAACATTTTAGGTGTAGCACAAATTCATTCATATTTTGGGTCAGTGGTGGCTGTATTCTGCTGGGAAGAATAACCCGGTCTATTTACCCCGGTGACCTTCGTCATCAGGAGATAAAGTGATGGGAAATCCACAATTTTGCAGCTGTCACCAGGAGATGATTGCCCCTCACTTTGGAGAGATCTCCTCTCACTTCCTGTTCTTTTTACAGGACAGGAAATGAAGGGAAGTATTCCCAAAAGGACACAGACTGAAAAAATAAAACTCACAGGGGTTCTAACTAGGGATATACCGATACTAGTAACGGTATCAGTGTCGATACCGAGTATTTGGGCAAGTACTCATACTCGTCCAAATGCTCTGATACTTACCTCCGATATCGGAAATTCCGGTTAGACGGAGATTTCCTCTGGCCGCCAGTGCCGTGAGGGAACATGGAGCCAGCTTCCTGGCGCATCAAGAAACCGGGCCGCGAGTAATGACTCGCAGCTTGGCTTCCCTGATTGGCTAGGAAGCCAGCTCAACGCTGTTTGGCCGTCTTGATGCTGATTGGTCGGGAACCCAGCTTCCCAGCCAATCGGCAGTGAGCCGGCCAAACAGCATGGAGTCGGCTTCCCGGCAAATCAGGAAGATCTGTCGCGTGTAATGGCCCGCCTCATGATTGGCTGGGAAGCTAGCTCGATGCTGATTGGCTGGGAAGCATGCCAAAAAGCATGGAGCCGGCTTCCCAGCCAATCAGGACGCAGGGTCAGTGCTGATCGGCTGGAAAGCCGCCTTTCCGGCCAAACAGCATGGAGTCAGCTTCCCAGGCAACCAGGAAGCTGGGTGGCAGGTAATGACATGGTGCCCAGCTTCCTGATTGCCCGGGAAGCTGGCTACATGCTACTAGAAGTACTGGTATCAGTACTCTGTATTGCCGAGTCCCGAAATATAAATATCGCTCTAACCATTCAAATAGTTTAGAAAGTTTTGGCTAGAGATGCACTATAATGGGGTAGTTGAAAAAAAAAATGAAAAGGTAAACTAACTCACAGTACCCCTCACTGTACTTAGGTGCGTAGATGACATATTCCTGCCACCCATGCCAACCTGGAGGCTGTGTAGTATTATATTGCTGACAATGGTGAGCAGTTATTGGTCAGCAAAGTCACATGATAACACTGACTAATAAGATCTCTGATTTCTTTCTGAATGCTGTCCTGGAAGAAAGAAGGCTTAAAAGATATTCTCAATGCTGTAGTGACGTAGCTGCACCAACTAATTTAGCCACTCGTCAATGTTAGAATTATGATGCTACACAGTCATTGGGGCTGTTTAATGATGTTTTGAAGTGTGTGGCCCATTACTCTGGTGGGAGTATGTCATCTAAGCAGCTAAATGCAGCGGGGGCCCAAAAAAATGTCTCCACTTTCTAAACTAACACAGGTCAATGTACGTCATTTTTGGTCCACTGACAATGACCAATTTGGAGTGGCACCAGTATGACTGCGAAGCTTAGGGCACGGCAGGCAGTTTTATGTAATTTCATTTGTGAAATCTAGCACAAGTAACCCTGCTGTCTTCTCATTGCAGCGATGCATTTGACTTTAACTTCGGGTTGTGTGTGCTGAGGATGAAAGATGGTCTAAACATGTCTCGTGTCATGCAGGCTCACAGTAAGTGTCCGGAGACATCCCTGTTTCCCTTCTTGATATTCACATATGAATACCTCCTGCTGTAAAATGATTGCAAAGACGTGTGCTGTGTATTATACATCTTATTGTTCTCCGCAGTCAATCCTGTGTTTCAACAAATGGAGGAACCAAAACTGAAAGAAGGGGAGAAGGGAGATAACTGCATGGCCCAAGGGACATGTGAGTTAGTGACATGTAAAACTTGATTGTACTTTAAAAATGGAGACAAAACCTTCATGATCTGTATGATCTCCAATAAAGCAATGTCATTCATTCCCGGAGTCTGCTGCTGTGCGCAGATACTTAGTATTGTAAAGGAAACCTGTTATGGCTACAGACATTAAAGTATTTACATATTGTGTACAAGCAGTAAATCATCTTAAAACAAGCCATCCCTGACCTCTCTAGCTGTTTGTACTGTGAAGTAATTGCTTTTCAAAAATCCTCAAAGATCAAAACACAGACTAAAAGTTTTACTAACTAAAGTTGGTTTCAGTCTGTTTCTAACAGTTCACACCATATCCAGTGCAATCCGGCATGGTTCGTGCCTGGAACACACTGGGTCGCATAAACGAAGCCTCCCACTTTTTGGGGCGGCAGGGGTTTCACACCTGTCACGTCTATGTTATTATTAATCATCATACATAGAGTGATGCATTGGTTGAATTTGATTTTTGAGTGTAAAGGTCTGCTTTAAGGTCCCTTCTCTAAGATAAAATGTTGCAAGTTGCAATTATTATTGTAAAGTTAAGTGCAATGTGCTATAATCTGAGAGCTAGAGAGACACTGGCATTAAAGATAAAGGGTTTAAAAAGAAATATGAACTTGCACATTCAGGGCAAAGTGACAGTGTGGGTATAAAGTCCATCCCTATTGCATATAGAAGTCATATTTAGTGAATTTAATAGCTCCCCATTTGATAACAACTTTTCCATTATAGTTATGTGCAGCAGTGAATATAGTATATAGCAGTGAACATAGTAAATCTGATAGCAATAAATAATATAATTAAGCTTGGCCAACCAATATCAAGTAAACATTTGTCCCATAAGACAGGAATTCAATGTATGTACACAAACGCGAGAAGTCTAATAGACAGTTCCTTTAATTTAAGGTTTGCAAAGCCACCATCTTTACTCCAAAACTACTGTCCTTATCATAGCAAATCCATCCTCTTCTCTTGTCAACCTGAACATGAAACCACTATGGCCTCATACAAAGCTGTATAAGCATCTATGTTCTGAATTTAAAATGCTGATGCATACAATAAATTTTTTGCAGTGGATCCCGAGGCTGTCACTGCTGAACAACAAGCAAGCACAATCTTCCAGGTTAACCAGGGAAAGAAGACCGTTGATATATACTGGTTGTTTGATGATGGAGGTTAGTATTGCCAATCGAGTTTCCATGATGTTGCTGTCTATTCCCCCAAGTCCTTGGCACTGTAATATCCTCTGTCCTCCTCTCTCTTCTTGCCCCCATTTAGAAAAGCTTGTATGTTCAGTAGAGCCAAACATACAAGTAATGGAAACTCTCTGCCGATACTTTAAACTGAGGGCTGTGAGATGTTGACTGTACATCTAAGCAATGCAAAAATTCCCCAGCATACACTTGAGCCAGTCATCACAAAAAGCTATAGACTATACTAGGATGCACCGATATATCGGCCGAAAATTGCACTTTTGGCTAAATCCCGAAAGTGCAGTTTTTCTGTTCACTCTGCAAACATCTTAGTTTAGGATTCACACCGCATTATGGCCACTAGATGCTCCTAAGCTTCATCTAATGGCCATAATGTAGTGGGAATCTTAAAGGAGAACCGACGTCTAACAATGAAACCGTCACACGTCGTTTCTATAGATCGGGAAGTGAGCGAACACATACCGTCGCTTACTATCCGATCATCTCCCTGCAGAGAGCGGTGACTGCCAGTCACGGCTCCCCGCAGGGATTCCCCCCCCTTCCCCTCCCCCTCCCTGATCCCTCAGTGCTGACTGGAGGAACGGACGGGGAGGGGGCAGGCACAGCTGGTTCTGCCTCTAGATAGGCAGAGCCAGCTGTCATTCACGCAGCTGGGTGCATCTCGACAGTAATGTCGGGATCCATCCCGGCTGCGGTGCTCTCAGTATACCGTGAGCTGTGGCTCGCGATATACTGATCTTTGGGTCATGGCAGGAGGATAGTATATGTCTCCCGTGACCCTTAAGAGAATTATGGGGAAAAACACTTACCGCATAGATCTCTTTTAAACGTCGATGTTCACAGATCAGTGAATCATTTATAAATGCATCCCTTTAGACTTTCTATACACTTTAACAGCAGCAGAGAAAAATGAGGTCAGTCTAGCGGTTTGCCTGGAGTTCAACTTTCAATTTTATTTTAAGAGAAAATAGTCTGCGAGTTTGGTGATGAACACAATCTCTAATAATATAGCAAGGAAAATGCAGTTTCATTAAATCTAAAGAGAAATAAGATTGACGCAGTAAAATATGAAGGTTTGTACATGAGAATACATTGAGAGGAGCAGCTGTGCATGGCAGCCAAACAACCTCTCTCTCTTCGGTTTGTTCAGTTAAGATTTGAAAATGAAAGAGAGAAGCTGATTGGTTGCCGTGTACAACTGCTCCAGATTTTGTCTGCTTCAATTTTGATAAATTCCCCACATTATGTCTGGGCAAACAGGAAGTGTGTCACAGTTCCTTGTACTTTGATCCTGCACCGGGTTTTGCATCCTGTCCGAGCTGCTCAGTTTCCTGTCAGTCCGCCCTGAACCTAGGTGTTATAAGGCTTGTGCGCCTGTGCTTTAGCGTTCAAGCAACGTGTCTCCACGCTAGTAGCCGGACCTCTCTGTTTTCTGTGGTATTGCCGCTTGAGTATACCTTGCATTTTGTGTCTTTGTTTGCTCTTGTTGGTTTCCCTTCCTGCTGCGCTCTTTCATTCCCTCTGTTGTCTGTCCGTGTATCTCTTTGTTTGCTGTGGCTGTGCGTTCCCTCCACAGCATTGCCCCCTGCTCTGTTTGTGGTTGCCTCCTGCTTCCCGTGGTTTGTGTGCTCTGCACTATTGTGCACCTCCCTCCTTTCTCTTGTGCGTTCCCCTCTGCTGTTCCTGTTTATCTCTTGTCTCTGTGGGTACACCTGTGGTGTCTTCCCTTCTGTTACCTGCTCCCTGTGCCACGCATGTTCCCTGCGTCTTCCCTCTAGTGCCTGTTTTCTGTATCTTGTATCCTGTATGCACCCTGTGTCTTGTCCAGTGTGCTGTGGTCCCTGAGTACCCGCTGGCACTGTACCTGCACGGGTGTGTCAGAGAGCCGCAACCTGGAAGCTGCCCCGCAGCTCAACATCCACACCATCAGTGGCTCTGGGGAAGACCAGTTGGCTCCTTAGATCCTGCGACTCTGGCACACCTGCGTTTGTTGTGCGGTCACACTGTCCCTACATCTTCAGAGACCTGCATCCCTACCCATTCCTAATTCAGTCCCTATATACTGCTCCCCAAGACCCAGAGTTTACGATTCCTGGTGCTTCAGTGCCCTAATCGTGACAAAGTGCACAGTGACATTAAGGCGGCCACTCTATGGCACTAATTATGTAGCACTGTATGAGCTGATGACGTGAGCCTCTCCAGGCAGAAGAGACACTGACAAACATTTCAAGGTGCCCTCTGTTGGATCACAGGACTTTCTTAAATGAAAGCATTTCATAAATTAGTTTTAGCTAATAGGGGGAGTTGTTACAATATATTTCTATATAAATACATATTTAACATATACAATAATATTAGTAGACAGTTGTCCTTGTTCAGCTGCAGCTTTCAGTAACATTCATTGAAAGCAGTTACTGAAGTCACATTACAGTCTCATTTATTTGTCAGGTCTAACGCTGCTTATCCCCTACCTACTGAGCCGCAAGAAGAGATGGGCAAATGTCAAAATTCGAGTATTTGTGGGAGGACAGATCAACAGGATGGATGAAGAGCGCAAAGCGTAAGATTGTTTGTATGCCGTGCTATTATTGCCAGGGCAACACAACACTTATATTATATACACTGTGGTGAAAGGAATATGTTTGTTCTGTAGAGGTCGTAGCTTTAATGTATTGTCCTAACCTATGATCTCTTGTATTACAGGATGATTGCTTTGCTCAGTAAGTTCAGAATTGTGTTCCATGAAGTGCATGTTCTGCCAGATATCAACCAGAAGCCTCGGCCAGAGCAGTAAGAACACTATGAATATACATTGTACAGGGTCAGTGATGATGAAGTTGGAATTAGGAGAGTCTTGTTCTTCACTCCCCCTGGCGCTTGGGTCAGATGTCACTAGAAACATCCAGAGTGGGGAAAATCTCAATAGAATAATGTACAGTTCTGTGAAGTAAAATTATATTATTAAAGTATTGGGACACCCCTCCAAATCATTAGAGTCAGGTATCCCAATCACCTCCATAGCCACAGGTGTATAAAATCACGCACCTCGGCATGCAGACGCTTCTACAGACATTTGTGACAGAATGGGTCGCTCTCAGGAGCTCAGTGACTTCAAGCCTGGTGCCGTGATAGGTTGCCACCTGTGCAATAAGTCCATCCGTGAAATTTCCTTGCTACTAAATATTCCACGGTCACCTGTTAGTGGTATTATAACAAAGTGGAAGCAACTAGGAACAACAACTCAGCCACAAAGTAAAATGACAGAGCGGGGTGAGCGCATGCTGAAGCGCACAGTGTGCAGAAGTCGCCAACTGTCTGCAGAGTCAATAGCTACAGACCTCCAAACTTTGTGTGGCCTTCAGATTGGCACAACAACAGTGCGCAGAGAGCTACATGGAATGGGTTTCCATGGCCGAGCAGCTTCATCCAAGCCTTACATCACCAAGTGCAATGCAAAGCGTCAGATGCAATCTCTTGGTATAATTTAAGTATAACTAAACCATCTATACTGCAGCCAGGAGATGGAAACGTATAATAAAAACATTTGTTTTTTCCTAAATATTAAAAAGGATATTGGGGGAAATGTATCAAAACTGGAGCAGATTTGCACTGCAATCATTCAGTTTCTCTGTCTCATTTTCAAATCTTACCTGAGCAAACTTAAGAGAGATGCTGATTGGTTGTCATGGGCAACTGCTCCAGATTCTGTCTGCTCCAGTTTTGATAAATTCCCCGCCAATGTGTCTGTATATGGCAGGGGAGATGGGATATGGTTTTGTATAGTATATTGGCTTCTTTTAGTTCCTACTTGTTCTATGTTTTGTATTGATACTTTTAAACTTTGAATATATAAATATAATCTTTAAAAAGTATAAAGTGATCATAGCACCATGCATGGTG
Organism: Nanorana parkeri; assembly: GCF_000935625.1. Taxonomy (NCBI): domain Eukaryota; kingdom Metazoa; phylum Chordata; class Amphibia; order Anura; family Dicroglossidae; genus Nanorana; species Nanorana parkeri. The sequence continues at coordinate 832,306 of NW_017306463.1, forward strand.
TCCATGTCCCACATTCCTTGTGTCATCACTGTAAATTGTGGTCATTAGGTGGGGCAGTGCCTTTTCCTGCTTCTCCAGCCTTTGGCTATCGCAGTGGCCCTGGGGCACGCCTCTGAGTTCTGACCCTGTCGGTTCGTGGTACACGTGGCATTTCGAGGGTGATAATGCTGCTCCTACTCAACCCAATACAGGAGGTGCTACAGCAGTGGTAACTGGCAGGATCAGAAGGTTGAAAGAAGAAATAGAAGTACATGAAAGCAAATACATAAACTGGAACGAGTGCAATCGTAATGAACATTTGTAGTACTTTTAAAATTAGGGACCAAATGCTTTTTAAAGTTGAAATCAGACAGTGCCCCCTCTGAGGACTGCTAGGAAGGAGGAGGATGTGGCACTTCCAGCACTATCACTCTGGTGATCTTAACCAACAGGCCACACAGACTGGAGATGGAGCAGACTCAGGCCTGGTTCACACCTGGGCGTTTTACAGCGTGTTCCTACGCTCTGTAAAACGCTCAACATGTGAAAACCAATGATTGCCTATGGGCACGGTTCCCACCTGGGCGTTTTACAGCGCGTAGGAACGCACTGCAAAACGCCCTACGCCCAAAAAAGTACAGGAGCTTTTTTGGGGCGTATTTGCCGCGCGTATCCATTGGGATACAGCCAGGTAGCCCTCGGCAACGCGCGTTTGTCGCAAGGTTTTTTTTACCGCGAAACACGGTAAAAACACGCGGCACGCAACAAACGCGCATATTCGATACGCCTAGGTGTGAACCCAGCCTAAAGAAGAACTGTCATCCAGCTTAAGCCATGCAGTCACATAACTGAGGGAGGGTGGCTGGTGTTGATCTTTGTATTCTGGAGCATGGGGCATTACTCTAATGTTATGTTCTTACCAATAGTGTGAAGCGTTTTGAAGATCTCATTGCTCCTTACATGCTGAATGATGGCTTTAAGGAAGAGCTCATAGTAAATGAGATGAAGCGTGAGTGTCCCTGGAAGATCTCCGATGATGAAATCAAGAAGAACAGGGCCAAGGTCTGTAGAAAAAAATATATATTTGTTGTATAAAAATGCTTAACTACCTCCCGGCCAGCCGTTGTGTATACACGGCCGGCCGGGAGCTTCTTGGATGTAACTGGGCGGGAAATCCCCGCTATTTGAAAACAGGCAGCGATGCCAGTTAATATAGAGCCGGCGGATCGCTTGTATGAGGCCCCGAGACGTGCGCCCCCCCTCCCCTACATACACGCATGTAAACATGCGTCAGGTGTGCATGCCTGCGAAAACGACGATTGCGCCCATTACGCCGCACATGTTACATATCGCCGCGAACGTCGGAATGAGAGCGATAGTTCTAGGGCCATCAATCACTGATAACACTAAACTGATGAGCAGTAAAAGCTTTTAAAGCGTCGCCTATGGCCAATTTTGGGTATGCTAGTTTTTTGCGGTTTCGCGGGTGCGCGCAATTTTTAAGCTTGACATGTTTGGTGTCTATTTACCCGACGTGACCCCATCTTTTATATTTTACCAAAAAAGTGGGTAATATTAGTTGTTTTATAACATAATGTAAAAAAAATTTCAGTAATTTCTCCTGAATATAGTAAAAAATAAAACCCGCAGTGGTGATTTAAATACCACCAAAAGAAAGCTCTATGTGTCCCCAAAAACTTGTATGAAATTCATTTCAGTACAGCGTTGCATGACAGGAATAAACTTCAGTCAAAGTATCGCAGCGCTGAACACTGAAAAATGGCCTGGCCAGGAAGGGGGTCTAAACACCTGGTCTTCAAGTGGTTAAAGTGAACTTAAACTCAAAAATTAAAGATCTGCAAAAATAATAATAATAATATATATACCCTGAAAAATACTGTATAAAAAAGCAATGCGCTTTCTGGTATGTGAGAGTGCATATTACTTCTGTGTCCACAGGGTCATAGATGTATATCTGCAGTGAGAGCACTCACTGCTGCCTCTCATTACTAGGCTCAGAAGATTTGGAATGAGATTTAGTGAGGTCACTACTGGGCTGTTCACTGTTCTCGTTCCTGGAGACTCTGACATGAGGAAGCAAAGCCCTGCATCCAGGGTCGGATTTACTCTCTCTGCTGCCCCAAGGCCGGGTTCCTCAATGTGCCCCCCTCCCCGCCAAACAACGAGTGCAGCTCTCCCCTCTCACTGTTTACATGGAGCAGAGCAGAGAGACGCGCGGGGGAGGACGGAGCTGCAGTATTATTACAAGTGAATTTGGCGACATCGCTGAGATCACTTGCAAACGAACGAGTGGCTTCCCCGCTCCACATTTAGCCCTGCTTGCCCAAAGCAGGGCTAAATATAGAAAACTACACCCAGAACTGCATGTCCCGGGCGTCAGGAGATTCTACACCCCTCGGTGGCCTTGTGGGAAACCCGGCCCTGCCTGCATTTACCAAGATGGTCTCCTCCACACAGTGCAGAACAAGGCATGACAAGTCAGTAATGGTGTAAATCTGCAGGGAGCCCAGAGGCAATACTGGGGGCAAGGTCTCTGCAATCTGCCTGCTTTTTGGGGCACCATTTCCATGAGATGTGAGGATTTCATCCAAGCTGGTTTATATAGAGGGGGGAATAAAAAGAGAGTGTATGAACATGCATAGAAACCTTTGACTAACATACGTTTGTATAATATCTTTAGCAGTAATTCATTTTTATGTGTTCATGATCCATATCAATGATTAAGATTTATTTTCATGCGTTGTTTACTGATGCATCTTTTTTTTATATTTCTCTCTCTCCTCTTTAGTCTTTGAGACAAATCAGACTGAATGAGGTGCTGCTGGATTATTCTCGAGATGCTGCTCTTATTGTTGTGTGAGTATTGTCAATTGTGCTATTTTTATATTCCTGCAGTAGTGTAGCACTGAAAGGGCAGCCAGCGCAACATAAGTCTTTACAAAAATTGCTCTAGACATAACTGACAATCTATAAAATGTTGTCATGGACAGGAGAACAAGGCATAAAAGATGACACTTGGGACCGTGGTGGTGAGATGACTCGGAACTACAACTCTGTTTTCTGGTGGACAATTAATGTTAAACGGGTGGTAGCCTCAGAATGGGGGCAGTGTGTACATCTTCCATCAAAGCATCTCAGGCAGCTCATGGTCCAAGAATAAGCTGACTAAGCAGCAGCAGGATATTTGGAATCACAGAGCAGGCAAACATCAACCATAAATCATAGTCGGAACAGGGCTCAGGGTCACAAACGTAAAGTGTATTTAAAGTCAAAACATTTATTTTCTGTTCTTTGGACTCAGGAAGTGAGAGGATATCTCTCCAATGTAAGGAAAATCCCCACTTATAAATGTGTTTCCATTACAGAGTGCTATGGAGCCACCCTTGTGTGTATTAGTAAGTTGTGTGTGTCTCAACAAACACACAGGCTATAAGATAAAGATGACAGCTGCGCATGCATGCAAACGTCCCTATAGAACTGGACGGAAATATGCTGTGGCGCGAATGCGCGCACAAACGCCAGGAAGTGACACAACGGGCATTAAGGAAATTACCTATTTAAATGAGCCTGCCCTGCTCACTGTGCTGATGGTCTTTCAGCTGTATGTATTTGTTCCCGGTGCCCGTGATCCTGTTGAAGACTTTGCCTGTGACTCGGATTGTTTGGACTCCTCTTGATTGCTGCCTGCCCCTGACCTCGGCCTGTATCCTGGACTTGTTTATTGCCTCACTATTTTGTACCTTGCTGCCCGGCTGGCTCTGATCCTCGGCTATCCTTGACTCCATTCGTGCTTTCTGTATTGGCTGATCGGCTCCTGGAATTTGTGCCTGATCCCACCTGTGGCACTCTTGCTCCTTGCTGTCCTTTCACACCCTGTTCCCACCTCCAGGGGGTGTAGGGCACGAGAAGTAAGAGAAGCCTCCTCAACTTTCGGTCTGTCACCAGGTACATGATACAGGCACAGCAAGTCAAGCCACTCCCCTGTTCCTGGCTCCTTCCTCTTTCCTTCTCCAAGTTAACAGATGGATGGGTGCTGGAGATTGAGCTGTCACTTGTGATCTTGTACTGGACAGGACGTTCAGGGAATCAGAGCTGAGAGAGGTGGAGCCACCTGTTTAGAAACATGATAAATCTAAGTGCTTGAGCAAAAAAGTGCTTGATCCAGCTGACTTGGATTCATTATTGAAAAAAAGTTTGAGATTTGAATACTACTTTATTTTCTGCTGACATTAGTGGTCAGGACAATTACAGACTATAAATCTCCACAACAAGGACATAGGCAGCAACAAATCTCTGACCAATTCCAATCTAAAAGAAGTTTTGTGTTTAGTTACACTTGAGGAAAACCAGGGCTGGTCCTACTACGATAGCAGGCCTGGTCAGATAGGAGCACATACTGTATGTTGGAACAGGAGAAAGAATTTCTGCCAATCTGTGATTCTGATAACATATGTAGTGTGAGATAGGATTTGCAACTGAACCGGTGATTGCTATGGATGTTTGTGTAAACGTTCATGCATATGTGTCCCTTAGCCCATGAGAGGCCGGGACATTACTTTTCTAGTCTGTATTATTTAACTGTAGTCCTATAAAAATCAAACAAATGGCTTTTTTTTTTTTTGCAGAACAATGCCCATTGCCAGGAAGGGGAAATGCCCCAGTTCCCTGTATATGGCCTGGCTGGAAACATTGTCCCAAGACCTGAGACCACCCGTCCTACTAGTCAGAGGAAACCAGAATGATGTTCTGACAATGTACTGTCAATAAGAAGAGAACCAGAACCACTCTCCAAGTCCCAGCTTCAACCAGTGAAAGTGGATACAGATTCAGGAAGATGGAATTCCATTTATAAAACTCTCAGTTTCAGAGTGTAACAGTTTAGAAAAGTAATAGCTTTACAACGACATTGTAATGGACCAAACTAGCCAATGCAGAACCAGACACCCATTTACTGTATTGTAGGCTATGGGACTGACCACTGGATAAGTCTTTAGGTACCCATTGTAGGATAAGCTTTGTGTGTCATATATTCTTTAATATGGTTTGGGTTTATGTGCACCAGTCTTTCAAAAACTTGGCTCATTATGACACGTGTGTGTTACAGTGCAGTGTCTGATACCAGGTAAGGGTGAGCTCCTATTCTGAGGAGGTGGATAGATGTTTCTTGTGGGTCATCAGAGCTTCTGTTTAGTAATAGTCATAGATCTGTGAAAAAGGAGGATCTGTAAATCTGCAGATTGCACCACCTCTGAATGAATACATGCAATGTAACCAATGGCATATCAAAGCTGATACTGAGTCCAGCTTACACTAAGGGGTTTATTTAAAAACAAATTGCAGGGCCCTTAACCCTGCGAATATCTGTCAATGTTCATTTTAGGCAAATAATTCCAAAAACAAATGTTCACAATATATTTTTTCCAAGTTTGAATGTAGTGTGTTGTAATACAATATGGCCACTAGATGGAGCTTACTTATGTCCTATGCTCCTCAGCTCATTCTAGTGGCCAAAATGTATTATTACAACACACTGCATTCAAACTAGGAAACAAATATTCAATTTTGACATTATTCACCTAAACTAAGCATTCACAGATATTTGCAGGGCGAAGGAACCCCTAAATGTGCTATTGCTGATCCAGACAACTTAGCTAGGCCCTTACATTTTACATAGGTACACACATTTAGCTTTCCTATACTTGCATATGAATAGTCTGTATCTAGGAGAGAAGCAGGCATATATCATCTTTACCAACTTTGTCAGTTTCTGTTTAATAGCATAGTCACATGGATTATAGGCTATGCAGCAGCCATTGTAGGCAGGAGTAGAAGTGCTCTCCATAATCACAATGCGATTATACAGAACCAAACAAGCAGAGTCTGAGGAGGTCCGTCATTCACCCAATATGCAGATTTGTACTTGAAGTGGATCTATTATTGAAATTCTCACTTTCAAGTCAGAATTTCAATGACTGGTCCACTTTAATTATAGATGTGTAAAAAACATTAAATATGAGTAACAAACTATGTCTTCCCATAAGTTTTAAAAAACCCAGCAGCTACTGAGATCCCTCATGTAAACTAAAACATAGGCAAAGCTCACACAATCGCTGGTCACTAGTGTCATTGTGAATGCTTTATGCCATTAGAGACTGCAGGAAGTCTATCTTTTTCATCATGCAGATGCTATAAGGTAAACTTGCACTGAGATAGGAGATCACAAAGGCACAAATATTGTGCAGCACTGCTAAGCATCCAGCAATGCTCACATCTATAATGAACAAATATGGCTGCCTGCATTTAGAGATAAAACTACAAACTATGCAAAGATATTATTTTTATACATAAGCACATTGTTCAAATTCGGTGTATTCCAACTTTCTAACCAAAGGGACAGTTCACTACCCTTTAAACTTTAGGGGGACTGGACTGTGGGCAGTGGGAGTAGAAAATGCTTAGTATATGTTGTCAGTGGGGAGGAAGTGTCCTATCATTGGTGTCAGTGGAAAGAGCACTGTTCCATCATTGGTATCAGTAGGAAGAATACTGCCCTATCATTGGTATCTGTAGGAGGAATACTGCCCCATCATTGGTATCTGTAGGAGGAATACTGCCCCATCATTGGTATCAGTAGGAGGAATACTGCCCCATCATTGGTATCAGTAGGAGGAATACTGCCCCATCATTGGTACCAGTGGAAGGAATAGTGCCTCATTTTAGGCATCAGTGGAAGGAATAGTTCCCACATTGTTGGTGTCAGCGGAAGGAATAGTTCCCACATTGTTGGTGTCAGCAGAAGGAATAGTTCCCACATTGTTGGGGTCAATGGAAGGAATGGTGCCCCAAGGACTGAGTAAAGGCAAGTAAAGGGCAGCATTCAGCCCGCAGGCAGCAGTTTGGGGAGCACTGGTTAAGATTATGTACATTGAGATGGTCTCTTTCACGTGTATATATAATCAATAAATGCCATTATTAGGTAAGGGAACATGGCGCTTGGTTATCTGTGCTGTATGATACAGATATCAAAGGCTAAATCTCACTGTCCTTCAAAATCTTCAGTATAATACCGCCGCCTCCTAAGCTCTATGTATAATATAGATTTAAAACAAGATTTATATCACTTGTATTTATTCAAAGAATATGAAAATATACACTGCTCAGCCTGCAGAATGAGTGCAATAAGATCCCAGATTTCCATCCCAACAATTTCCCTCTAAGCTCTGCCCTCCTCCCAAGCCTGGATTCACACTGCTCATATTTAGGCTACGGTGTCTGCGGTGTCCATTTTTTTGGCCCAGCCTCATCCCTTTAGCAACCCAAAAACTGTTTAAGGAGCTCAGTAAAGTTTTTCAGGAGAGGAAAGAGTAAAAAAAAAAACATTTATAACCAAACTCACCCCCAACTAAAGCAGTAACACTTACTGCAAAGTCCCTGAACAGAGGCAACTTCCTGCCAAATGGATTGAAGTAAGCACTAATATGAAGACTTTGTTCTACTATATTTAATGTTTTCTTGACTAACAAATGAAAATTAATTTCACCAAAACGTTTGAGAAGACCTAATTAATGTTACTTTATATCATTGCTACAACTACAAATATTTGCAATCTTCCGAAGCTTGTCACCCAGATTTTTCTGGATTTCCATTGCTATACATAGAGAAGTTGTGGGGAAGCAGACAGGATGGAGTGACAGTGCCCCAAGTGTGGTATTCCTGTGACATTGGGGAGGGGAGCTCTTACTAAGTACCCAGCACAGCCCAGGAAAGAGGAACATCCACACTTCCTCAAAGCAGGATAGTTTGTTTTTAAGCCAATTCCATTTTGTTTTGGATAGCGCGTGGAAGGATTGCAGTCAGGATGAGATAGCAATCTGTGTCTCTGCTGGGGTGATTTGTCCTCACTTCCTATCAGAACTGGAAGCGATGGGAACTGTCTCCAATGGGGACACAATCATAAACAAAACACATTTTTGTGTTAGATTTGCTGACATTTGTTTTTTCCATCTGTGCTTTTCTGTTCCATTGACGATCGCATTGTCCATTTCTTGTATGTGTGTCACAAGGGCAGGAAGGGAAGGAAAATCTCCCCAGTGGGGTAGCAGATAGTAATAAAAAGTTGATAGAACCCCACTCCATGCTACAGTAAAAGACACATTTTGGCTGGAATAAGGCTATAACCAGACCTAGATATGGAGGTGTTCTGTAACTCAGCAGAAGGGCAGGATTTAAAATACCACTTGGGAATTTGGTGCAGCAGAGTTGTCAGCACAAAACTAGGAGATGACTGGATTTCTGGGACAAGCGACAGCTAGCTCTAGAGTTAGGGTTAAATGAGCTGAAATATAAATGTAATTCAGAATCACACATAGTGCTCATGGAAATGAACAGAAAGACCACTTACCTACATAAACAGTCATTTCATTCCTTATTTGTGGGCTGAACATGTACATACAGCACAGCTCCTGGATCCAATTCTGGGCAAAATCCTGCGTATGGCTGCACAGGCCATGGTGATGCATAAATGGGGCAGCTGAGGGAGGTAAGAAGAGACAATTGTCAAGTTATTCTTTACAAAAGTCAAAATGACACTGCGAGCAAAGGTTACATGCAAATCTCAACCTTTTCTGTACATAGTCCTGCCTCATGTGCATTCCTATTGGTTCTTTAATGCGATGGACAGCCTCACTGATCAATAGGGAAGCTGTGTGGTTGGGAGCATGGGACTACAGTGTAGATAATTGGGGCTCGGGATACCACAAGGCAGATCTAAACTGTAAGATTTATCTTACAGCAAATTGTGATTGTGACTGCAATGTCTGTCTTATATTGTAAAGCGCTGTGCAAACTGTTGGCGCTATATAAATCCTGTATAATAATAATCTTTATACTAACCTTTCATTAATAAATAGTTTGCTTGTTCCCTCAAGTTGCTTCATAGGTGCAGTTATTCTTCGAGATTCCATAGCCGGCTCTAGAACTTATCAATGTGCGCTTTCTGTGATTTTCATGTAAACACTTAAGTCAGTCTTATGTCCTTACTGTATACTTTTACTATTATGTACACGTGATCAACTGTAAAAGTACCTGAAAACAATAAAATGAACTATTTATGAATAAGATACTGAAGTCCGAGTGATTCCTGCACACAGAGCTGACAAATGTACATGTGAGTTGTGACATGAAATAAACTCTGCACATAAGGATCAATCCACAACTCAATCATTTTCATTTCATTTGTATACCTATACCCCTGTTTATATCGTAGCATATCGTGAACGCGAGTTAAATGTGCACAAAAGTGGTGCTTTGACGTGCTCACGAAACACGCATCAAACGCAGAACACGCTTGCGGTGCCATTACTAGTTAATTCCACCGGCATATGTCTTACGTCACTGGCAGCGGGCCCTTTTAAACACACTCCTGGTGGACTCTGTATACATGTGTAAAGCTGACTGTGGGCTTTACACTGGAAGTAATTCCGGTGTCTTCCAGAGAGCAGTGTAGTGTGCCCCCCTCCGCCCACCACCCTTGCCTGTGACGTACTACTTTCCTGCATTAGGGTGCGTCCACGGACCTATTGCAATCAACAGGGACATGCGCCAAATGCAGGAAACAGTCAAGCAAAACAAATGGCAAACGCACTCATCAACTCATAACCAGCTTTCAAGCAAGGGGCACATGGAAGGGCTTTATACAGTACAGCAAAATGTTTCCCAGTTGTACTAAATAAAGCCCTTCCATGTGCACTTTGCTGTAAAGCTGGTTATGAGTTGATGAGTGCGTTTGCCATTTTTTTGCTGGACTGATTTGGTGCAGTGACACATTGGGGGTCTCAGCTGCCGTTGTGATGTGCGGGGTCCCTTGTGTGTCACTGCACCTTTAAGGAGGTTGGGCTTCCTCTTGACAAACCTGCACCCAATTTTATCTTTTGCTACATGTGCTCCAAGATGGAGAGTAGGTTTAGAGTTAGGACCGCACAACACAGAGGAGCCTTGGCGCGGCTGTGCGGCTTTCACATATTCTGCAGAAGACGTGTATCTAAACCTCTGTCTTTAACCTCAGCGGTGAGACAAGTTTCTTTGCATGCTGGCTGGTGAGTGTGCTGGGAAACCTTTTGCTGTTGTAAATGCAGGAAACAAACACCCCCAAACGTGCGTTCCAGCAATGCCTTAATGTCATACAGGTGTGCAACTGTTTCTGTACATTAGAAATGGATTGCTGGCAAACTCCTAAATACACACGTAAAATACATATATTTTTATCTTTTATTTTCTACATTTATTTATTTAATTTTTTCCTTTCTGATATGCTTCCAGTGTAATAGTAGTGATGGACCCCTTTTACGGGGACTTTTGGAGCCCTGATTTCTCCATTGCCACTAGTACAAACATGTCGGGGCCAGAGGACCTTCATTTGTTTGTGCTCTGATTTGGATGGCAGTTATATTTTAGCTACTCTGCTATTTTTCCGTTCTCCTTTTACCATTTTGCCAACATAATAGAACAACACAGTACTTTCATCTGATGCTCCGGAGTCCCAGCATTCTGAGATGCTACGATGTGAAGCAGCTAGTCTAACTTTCACTACAACACACCCCTAGAAAGGGCCTCTGTGGATGGGTTTAGAGGTTGTTGAATGCTTCCCATTGGCTGTGGATGGACTATTTCTGCTTGGAACAGGAAGTACATTTCAATTCTGTAATAAAACATTCCCTCAAATTAGGACATGATATCAAGTTACGTTTTTCTTAACCCTGTACATTCACATTCCCCAAAAACGGATGTACTGATACCGGGCACTCATACTCGTGAAAATTCTCGATACTGTCGCTTTAAATTTGTAAACTGAAGCCGGCGCTGTAAACTGGTGCTATACCTCACAGGAAGGCTGCCGAAGTCCCCAGCAAGGTCCCGGCAGCCTTCCAGTGATTGGTGGCACCTATTTACAGTGACAGACGAAAATCTGCTCCTCCTTCCTGTGCCGCAAATCTCCACGCCACCCGCACAGACCTGCGAGACTGAGCGGAACCCCTGGGGAGACCGCACAGCCCAGCATAGACAACGCACGGCCACCTGAGACCCTTCAGAGCCCACTTTAGACCCTGTAAACCCTACCACAGACCCCACACAGCCACCTGAGAGCCTGAGCAGCCCACCATAGACTCCGCACAGCTGCCTCAGACTTGGCAGAGCCCACCATAGAACCCGCACAGCCCATGAAAGAACCCGCACAGCCACCTGAGACATTGCACAGCCCACCACTGACCCTGCACAGCCCACCACAGACCCTGCACAGGCCACCTGAGACTGCGCACAGCTACCTAAGGCCAGGGGGCCCAGCTTTTGCAGCTGGGACCGGGCCCTGGTGCTCCATCACTGTCATAAAATCAGCCTACAGCAGAAACGAAGATAGTATTGGAATCACTCGATACCAAAGGGCCCGGTATGGGATATAGGTGGGATGCTACGTCATTTTTCCGGGTCCCCCCTTATCATGTATAGCCAACCCTCCTGTAAGGTCTGCTATAAATAAAGTGAGGGGAATTTATCAAAACTGGAGCAGACAGAATCTGGAGCAGTTACCCATAGTAACCAATCAGCTTTGATCTATCAAATCTTAACTAAACAAACGAAAAGGATAAGTTGATAGGTTGCCATGGGCAACTGCTCTAGATTCTGTCTGCTTTGGTTTTGATAAATTCCCCAGTGAATCGCCAGCTGCTTTGCTGACAATAACAAGTGTCCAGGATCTGACATTTGCCGTCAATTGAATATTCTTTATAAATATCAGTTGCACTGTAGTAGGTTGTATACATCATACAGAAGTCAAATAAAAAATAAATGGATGTCACCAGCACACCAATAACATTGCAGTCCAAAGTTTTCGTTTAGTGGAACGTCATTTCACCAGAACAAATTAAGTAAGGGGGGGTGCGGCAAGGTATCTTTATGTTTGTTCCATCATACAGATGTGCCACATCACAGGCAGGTTCAGGGCTTCCCCAAGCATGTTGTTTAAAAGAATTGTGCATTTTTAATGTTGCCCTTTAAGCATTACTAAAATGGCTGCTCCCAGCCAATCAGAATTTTTTTTGCTTTGGTACATGTCCCCCAGGCAGGGGTAGCCAAACAAACACTGGTCCTCCAGCTGTGGTGGAACTACAAATCCCATGAGGCATTGCAACATTCTCACAGCCACAGACATGACTCACGGAGAGAGATGCATCATGGGATTTGTAGTTTCACCAAAGCTGGAGGACCAGTGTTTGGCTGCCCCTGCTCTAGGGTACTGCCCAGCTCCTCATGCTCTTTGCTTGTCAATCCCGTGCCTATTACCTAGAAAATGAGCATTTATTATTTCTAAGTCTCGGTGACTTCAATGGGAGCAGCACACCATACCTTGAGCTGAGGTCATGTGACCCGAGCCTCCATGAAGCAGTTGGCCAGAAAGACGGTTGGTCCTGGTCAGTGTGACTTCAGAGCTGGAAGCCCCTCCTCCTCTCGCTGTGTGAAGACAGAAGACCTCAGAGAGCTGAACAGGCTTCATTCATCTTTTATCATTTTAACGTTTCTGCTTTAAAAGTTAAATGAAATAGATTATTACATTGTTTTAGTAATTCATTTTAAAGGGACAAATTTAAGCTTTTTGGGGTGTTGGGGGGAGACAGTTGGATAGTACTGTAGGTGGGCATTGAATTAGAGGCTGTATAAGGCTAAGTCTTTCCATTTCTCTATTTCCAGATTTATAGTGATACTGTACATATAATTTAGGTGCTGAATAGATTTAAAAGTACAGATTTAAGATTTTTGGGGAGTTTTGTGTTGAGGAGTAATAGTTGGCTAGTACTGTGAGGGGGGAGGGGTTGTTAAATTAGAGGCTGTAGAAGGCTTAGTTACATTTCTCTCATTTCTATATTTCTCTTAACTATAGATTATTGCATTAGGTTAGAAGTTAGAATGAATTAAAAACAGAAGAGGT
>NW_017306463.1:845337-881128 GCF_000935625.1 Nanorana parkeri
TCTCCAGTACATTTTCTGCATATCTGAACGGGCTCCAAGATGAAACCAGAGGCTGCCAAGTGGTAAGTAGAGGCGTCCAAATTCTTATAGCCCATTGGGGGTGGAAAGTTTCTGGGATATTTCCTGGGTGACAGCTGAATGTAAACAAAGGGGTGGGGATGCTGGCTGCCATTGTTACCCAAATATAGCCATGGCCATATAGTCATGCCATATATATGATAGCTTCCCAGCACATACATGCCCTGCTTCACGGAACATACTTCCCAGCACATACATGCCCTGCTTCACGGAACATACTTCCCAGCACATACATGCCCTGCTCTGAGCACTGGTGTCTCTCTGTAGGCCAGCTTAGATTTGGTCTTAAATGCCGCGCCTTTTCTAATTTGTAAAGTGGTAGTCATTTTTATTTACAGTCACTGACATATTGACAGGTTCTTAAAGTGGTGCTATTAAGAACTACCTGAATCTTCTGCAAGCTTTGGTAAAGCTACCGAAACTGGCGGCAGGGCTGTTCTGAATTTGGTGCGGGACTTCTTAAAGTCTATACTCCTAGAAAAGGGGTGCTAAGCCTTTATTGAAGTCCTTCCATAGTATTACATTGTTCTTTAATCTTGTACTTGTTTTATAGCACGGGTGAAACCAGCCGCCCTGCAACACCACCACAGGAAGGGAGAAAGAGAAAACGAAAGAGGAAACATCTTACACCACCCAGAGAGGAGGAGCCAACAAAGAGAAGAAGAAAAGATGAGGCCGATGTAGAAGACCCGCTCCTGCCAGATCCTCGCCAGTTCTCAGCCATCCCAGCCCAGGAACAACAGGCCTTCTACAAGCTGGCTGGTAAGAGTTCATTTATTTGGTCAGTAAGTGGCAGGGGATCCTTTGTAACCAAACAAGAGCTTATCATGTTTTTAATATCTGTGGATTTGATATGAAAGGTGTAAAAGGTATTATCATGAAATCCTGTTAAAATTGTATATGATACAGCTCAAGAATAGTTAGAGCTCCCATGTACAGGTGAAACTCGAATAATTAGAATATCGTGCAAAGTTCATTTATTTCACTAATGCAACTTAAAAGGTGAAACTAATATATGAGATAGACTCATTACATGCAAAGCAAGATAGTTCAAGCCGTGATTTGGTCATAATTGTGATGATTATGGTTTACAGCTCATGAAAACCCCAAGAACCCCAAATCCACAACCTCAAAAAAGTAGATTACATGCAATCAATAAAACAAGGATTGTATATAGAACAATATCGGAACTCTGAAAAGTACAAGCATGCATATGTACTCAGTACTTGGTTTGGGCCCCTTTTGCAGCACTTATTGCAATTACTTTTGCACGATATTCTAATTATTAGAGTTTCACCTGTATTTGCTTTATTACACAAATAATCTTTGAGTGATGTATGAAGGAACGGGGTAATGACAACAAATTTTGGTCAATTCTTCAGGTCAACTTGCTCAAAAAGGATTTGTGAGTATCATGTTGTACAGTTCAGATACCCATTCATGTATTGATGGTTCCAGTTGATCAATATTTCAGAGTTGTGAAAGGGAGCAGGATCTTTGAGTCTGGAATCTGTGACCAGAATTAAATATTCTTGTATAGAGCATCACAACATTATATGTAAAATGTAATAGCTCTGATTTCTGACTGTTTCCCATTATTTATTGCAGAGGATCCAGACATCCGCACCTTCTTGGAGACAGATAAGTGTCTTCGCATGTCAGATAAGGTAAGTGTCTTTGGATGTCAGATAAGTTTGGGGAATATAGCACAATGGTAAGCGCTAAGTGACCACTCCTGAAGCCGAATTTAACATAAAAGGACAGTCTTTATTCTTCAAAAGGTCCACAGTCCATGAACATCACAACATAACTTGATTTTCTTCAGCATAAACGAAGCATAACAGTTCATTGGACTCTCATTAACATCATGTTTGGTTCTCACCGACATCTGGCTGTCCCATACACTCCCAGTGTGATAGTCCCAGGACTTTCCCTGGATATACCGTCCTCAGCAGCTTCCCTCAGCTCCAAGACTTCTGGTATTCACCCTCGCGGGTCACTGTCCCTCTCTGTCTCCCCGACAGGTATCTCAGGGTCACCAACCCTCTGGACCTCTCCAGCCTTCCTGGCTGTGTCACCTTGTGCTCATGCACGCAGCAGAGTCTGCCTGTCGTTGTGTGCCTACAGCACACCCACAACTCTCCTCTGAAGCACTGGGCTGGCTTCCTAATAAGGCTACTCTCAGTCACCTGAGTAGCTCAACCTGGCCATAGGCAACACCTGGCCCTAGGACTGGAGATCCCATCCCACTATAGTCTGGAAAACCTGGAAGGAATTGAACAGCCAGTTCCTCCTCTCCAAAGGTATTCACATTGTGGAACCCCTCAGCCCCTCTGGCTGAGAGTCCTGGGCGCCAAATTTGCCATACTACACCGTGGCATTGCCATGCACTGCCACAATATATATATACATATATACACACACACAATATATAGATATGTGTGTATGAGTAAGCCCCTGACACAACCATATTTTCATAGAAGAGACACATATATTTTTAAAGTTTAGCATTTTGTAACTCTGTACCTTGTCTTTCTGTTCTAGTTCCTACTGGCCATGGTGCAGGTGTATTTCAAGAGGGCCGGCCTTTCCATCGCCGAATATCATATCCTCAATTTCTACGCTGCTCTGTAAGTATTTCTTATGTACAGGTAATCATTTATTAATGGAACCATAATATGTCTGCATGTGTCCCTTTATACACGCGCTTGAGTAATAATTATTATTCTCAAAGTGACCCTTATGTATGAAAGGATCAGGATATTTGAGTAGAGAACCTTCCTATGAAGTACTATATACTTTCACTATATACTAACCTTTTTACAATGTTTTCAGCTTATTGGCCAATGAGATGGAGGAAGATGAAAAGTTCTACAGGTCCATCAAAGTCTTTGTTCGTAAATATATCAGCCGCAGGTACTTCAAGACACTAAAGGCAGAATTCTTCCGTAGGATAAACTTTAATGCCTACGTCTCCCGGAAAGAGTGCCAGCAGGTAGGTATCTGCAGCAAGAAAGCAATGTATGTTAGTTACAAGGTAGAAGAAACAGTACTGAGTGTGCTGGAAAATGTGAGCTATAGAGATTGTACTACTTGGATCCATATACTAAACAACTGTTTTACTGAAAATATGTTTTGTTTACAGGTTATGAAAGGCCAGGAACATTGGTTCTGGAAGCGAAGACGCCGGCAACATCACGCAACGGCTGTGAAGTTCTACGCTAGGAGCAAAAAGGAATGGAAGCTTTTACACCCAGGGGTGGACTACCAGTGCGACCTCTGCCAAGGCATCCAACCCAACAGGCCGCTGAAAGATCCACCCATCCCGGCTGCAAGAGAACAGACTCCGTCCTCCTCTTCCAACGACCCCTCTACACCGGATGCAGTCGTCTGGTATCATGCAAACTATCACACATAGGAACACATTCTCACTGCACTCTATCCTCCAGTACACATGATTTACAATCTAACATTTCCTGCACACATACCTACAAACCTGACCTCACATACTATTCAATTACAAACTCAACACCCCATACACTGTGTTTATTGCCACTTACACGCTTTCATTTTCCAACCACAATAACATACATTTATGGACGTCCAGATATACATAAAATGACTAGAATACACTGTAGAGAGATGCACATAGACAACCAAACTGGGGTAGAGTAGATTGCACCAAGGTTATAGGATGAGGCCTACTACAAATATACATCCAACGTTAGGAAACCAATGACTAGCATTGAGTGGGGTAGCGTTAGTGTAGTTTAGTGTAGGCCCTGCCCTAGAAGAGTCTACCTTGTCGTGGTGGGCAGGCTTGGAATCTGTTGGTCAAAAGTGTGTCAATATATGGGAAAGGTGATCACTTCTCTCTGGAGACCTTCATTCTTGGCCAATTGATTTCACCAAAGGACTCCTTGTTTAATCAGAGCACAGTGCAATAGCTGTGAAAGATCACATGTTTATACATTCACATACATACATTCATAAACACACAATAACAAAATTTTTATATTTTTCATTTTATTTACTTCCTCTTTGATTTAACCCTTTCTTGACTAGGGGTCATTGGAACCCGGACGCCCCATGCAAGCTTAGCAGTTTTAGTTTGCATTGGTTAACCTCACAATAACTCTGTGACCATTTCTAAAAGCGACATGTGCTTGTGAAACGTCACAAACGTAGATACCCAAAATGATAAAAATGCGTCATAATAAAAACAATGACAGTCCATTAGTACAGAGTTAAACTGATAAAGCACCCCCTAAACTATTCTTCCTCCATGTACGTCCTGTTTCTGTGTGTGAGGATGGTGGGTCTTTTAATTTTTATTACCTTGTTATATTTCATTGTCTACATTTTTTCTTTCTTTCTGATAAGTCCCCTATGTGATAGTCATGATGGGTCCTTTTTATGGGGACATCGGAGGTCTATTAGAGCCAGGATGTCTCCATTGTCCCTAGAACAAACATATCGGGGCTCACAGTGTTGGTGCTACAAATACACAAGCTGAGCCTTCCGCCCCTCGTTCTATAAGATAAGCTGGTCTTAGCTCAGTTGGATTAGTAAGTACTCCTGGGAAGCTGGGATTTTTTGTAATTTGGTGGGCTACTTTCTTTGGTCTGCAGCATGTTTGATACAGAGTACAGTGCTCTAGATGTAGTGGACCCTTGACTCAAACCCCTGGGGCCACAAACCACACTGGGCCACTTTATTAGCCCCAACTGGTTCAAGGAGCTGACACTCACGACACAAAGGTGCCAACACTGGGTTAGCCATTGCTCTTGTAGGCAGGTCAGTGTAACCCAAATGTCCAGGACTTCCTGTGTCTCTCAAAAGACTCCAAGAAAAGGGTTTTCTGGTAAGTACAAATATCTTATTTTTGCTCCTTTCAGTTGGAGGCATCCTCAAACATCAGCACTCAGTACTCAAACATCCCCAATGACATCAGCACTGCCCTCTGCATCACTATACAGTAAGTGAAGGGTTCAGTGGTGACGCCATGCACTTAGAGTAAAGCTGGCCATACATTGTGAGAATTTTGGGTGCCCCTGTTGGCATGCTTCTGTCATCTGATCAGAGGATCGATCAAGCTGGATAGAAAATCTTTGACAAATAGTGACGGCAGTCTATCAGCAGCCTGTACACCAGGGGTGCTCATTAGGTCGATCGCCATCTACCAGTCGATCACAAATCGAACAGTGGTAGATCGCGATTGGTTCACTGACCTGAGCTCCCTCCCACGGTGCTAGTGCAGCTGAATGTGTCAGACGCTGCAGATGGGAAGGGGCGGGACACCTCTCACTGTTTGCAGCGTCGGCCACACTATCACCAGTGCAGGGCGGGACGCCCCTCCCAGTCTGTAGCATCGGCCACATGAGCACCATGGGAGGACAGGACAGCGCACATGAGAGGAGAAATGGGAAGTTGCTGCAGTGCAGGTAAGGAAAGACAGCCAGGAGATAGAAGAGAGACAGCAGAGATAAGAGAAAGCAGAGAGAGAAGAGACAACAGAGAGGGAAGAGACAGCAGAGAGGGAAGAGACAGCAGAGAGAGAAGAGACAGCAGAGAGAGAAGAGACGACAGCAGAGAGAGAAGAGACAGCAGAGAGAGAAGAGACGACAGCAGAGAGGGAAGAGACAGCAGAGAGAGAAGAGACAGCAGAGAGAGAGAAGAGACAGCAGAGAGAGAGAGAGAGAACCCCAGTATTCCGATTTGGCTCTACTTATCTGCATGGTCCGATCTGACTTTCCTGTGACCACACCTCTGCCTAATGCTTCTGCACCTCGGTGTGCCGGAGTGCACTGCATATGGTGTGAACGGGCCCTTAACCTTGTGATGCTGCCAGTAACACACTTCCAGCCCTAGGATGACAACACTTACCCATTTTTCTATATCAGGACAATAGCATCAAGATAGGACTGCAGAACCTAACCTCTCACCTATTCTACATAACCTTGTGGGGTGTAGTTCTGTAGAAATAGCTGAGAACAATGTACTTGATAACAGTCAGCACATTTAGAGAGCACAAGAGTTTTTCAGCTCACAACATTTCTGAAAGGATCAACAGACATTTTTTAAATGTTTTTAAAACATCTATTGTTAGATTCTACATACAACTTAAATGATGTCTGTGACAAAGTGAAGGCAATTCAAAATGGTGTAGAAATGCGCAAGCATAGGTAACCTTTGGCTCAAACTATGGGGTTGATTCACTACTGTCAAATGATTATTGCAGAGCTTTAAATATTCTAATAGCAGTGCCAGTACATCAAGTGACATCAAGTGACATCAAGTGTTACATTTCTAATAATCTTTTGTGATGTTCGGGGATATTAAGAATGCAGTCTACTCGCAATATCTTCGGTTTAAGGGCTCGGTAGCCCACTTTTATTCAACACAAAGTTCATATATCCATCTTGGATACCCACGCAGGAGTTGTTCAGCATGACATTCATGAAAGGCTTTAAAGCAACAATTCCGAACACAATTCGGTTTGCGAACAGGAAGTGCGGCAAAATTTTGTTTCCGTTCGCGAACTCCGCAGCGGGTGACGAACACAACCGCAGCCATCTTCCCCCGCTCTGACACGTGGTCGTGGCTTCCTCTAGTCGAGATCGCGGTCTGATCGCAGTTTGATTTGGTTCGCGACCAATTCGGTTCGCGACCAGAATCGCCCAAACGAATTAAGTTTGTGGACCGAGGTACCGCTGTACTGTGATCTCCCTAGTACTTGTTCACGGTCTCTCTGGTGGCTGAAACTTCCGTGTTCACATTCATAACCCCAAATCAGAAAATATATAGAATCGCTCATTGTGCAGTCAGTACAAAAACCTTATGAAAAATAGTAAAGACTTACATTTAAAACTTTCAAATCCAGCTTGCGATATTCAATATGTGCCTTCCGCTATCTCGTACAGCTGAGGACCGCGTTAGTAGAATCCTCCTTAACGCACTTCGTCTACTAAACTTCTTCAAAGGACGCCAGATCTCACTGAGACCACTTCCTCCTTACTCTAGATCAGGGGTGGCAAACACAAGGCCCCCGGGCCGAATCCGGCCCGCCGGACCTTGTAATGTGGCCCGCAAGCTCTTAATTGTCAAAATCCTAATAGACATGATTGAACTCCACCACTAGAGGTCTCCTCAGAATGACTGAATAGAGGATCCAGTGTGGAACATTGCTGAGGGTACAATGATCGTAATATGGGAACACAATTCTCGAAGTTATAGGTAGATATAAAATTACTACCTCCAAGAGAAAGGGTTAGCAATGGGGCTAAATTCGCCCCCAGTTTGGCCAATTTGTACATGTCTAAGTGGGAGGAAGAAAATACTTTTAACAGTGGTCCCGGGACACGCGTGTGCCGGATCGCGCAGGTGTGAACCAGCCCTTTTGCACGACATGCGATTTCTACCGGGCGACAAATCGCAAAGGTGTGAACAGCTTCAATAAACATGAAAGCAGATCTCTGTTTTGTACGATATCGCGCAGCTAAGTCCACGTGATGAATTGCCTAGGTGTGAACTTACCCTTAGGTGGATCTTGAGCTGCAGGCAGTCCCTAGTTCTTGTTCACATTGGGCCTGTTAGTGGTTTCTTTGGTGTTGACCACTCCTCAGTTGGATTGCTTTTAGACATCCTGAGAGTTAATGACGTCCGGTGTCCCTCAATGGACAAGAAAGATACTAAGATTTTGTTATCATTGGGGCCCCATTTATTTCAATGGTGTTACATCCGCGCAGCAATTGCGCTGTTTTAGCCGCGGGAAACCGCCCAATCTGCCCGGTGCAAATGTGGTGCCATTAGAAAATATCGTTGTTGGTGGGCGACTCCGTGACTGCACGACAATCTGCACGGTATCGTGCACGATTGCCGCGCGGTCACGGAATGCGCAGGTGTGAACCTGGCCAGAAGTTGTAGGAGGTTTTTTTTCGGGTGATTGTCGCCCGGTTTGGATCCCATAGACAGCTCCATGCATTGACAACCGTACAGTTTTCAAAGCAAAATCTCGCAAACAAAAAGGCGTGACAACCGCATGAAAAGCTCAATCACCTAGGTGTGAACCTTAAGGACCAACACCGGAATCTACTTCTCAATGGAGCTGAGCAAGATAACAAGACTAGGAGGAGAAAAATGGGGAGCCATACCTATTGTCTGAAGACCAAGTAGAATGGACACATAACCAGAGAAGATTACCTCGACATGGTACAGGAACACTGAACCATAGACCATGAAGCTGATCAACCTGATCCCTCCAGAAGGGTGGGACAAACAACATTTTCCCTACAAGGACAAGACTCAAACCTGAATTGTGGGGAGTGGTTTTCGCTCAACCTCATAGTTTGAGCCGACGTGTGACAATGAAACTGTCACACGTCGGCTCAATAGATCGGGAAGTGAGCGAACACATACCGTCGTTCGCTCACTTCTCGATCATCTCCCTGCAGGGAGCCGTGACTGTAACTCACGGCTCCCTGCAGGGATTTCCCCCCCTCCCCGCTCTGATCTTCCAGCGCTGACTGGCGGAACGGACGGGAGGGGGCGAGTACAGCTGGCTCTGCCTCTAGATAGGCAGAGCCAGCTGTCAATCATGCAGCTGGGTGGATCTTGACAGTAATGTTGGGATCTGTCCCGGCTGCGGCGATCTCAGTATATCGCGAGTTGTAGCTCGTGATATACTGAGCTTTGAGTCACGGGAGGACGCTAGTTTATGTCCTCCCGTGACGCTTAGGAGAACTATGGGGTAAAACACTTACCCCATAGTTCTCCTTTAACTCTTGCAGTGTGAGGGGAGCACTACTGCAAGGGTAGATTTTTTTTCCTTTCCCTGGAGTTCAATAACCAGCCTTTTTGACTATTAGGGATGCCCAGGGGGTAAAGCTAGATCTCTACAGGAATAGTTGAGATCTAAACTTAGCTTCAGTTGCCCATATCTCTGGATCTACTGATTATTTGGACATGTGGCTTTTACTGAAGGTCACCTTTGCTTATGTGTTTTTTTATTGTTGTTCATCTTATGCTTGAGTTTGTGACAGGTTCACTATAACTGGTTATATTAGGTATTTCTAGCAGCTCAGCTTAAATTCATTGAATTTTAATCATATTCGAGCTCACTAACATTTCTGTACTTTTTTTTCCTGCGGTTGTAACTGCCCGCACCTTGCACATGTGACGTGTGTGTGTACTGTAAATATTATGTGTACTTGGAACGGCTGCTGATCTGTGAAGGGCAACCGCTGTGCAGCTAGTTTCACTGTGTGTGTGCTCTGGGAGGACTCTAGGGACGATTGCTCTGCAATGTGTTACAATGCTGTCATCAGCACCTGGCTGTGCAACCAAGCACCAATTTGATGCAATATCTTATGTGTGTGTCTCCATGTGGTAACACTACAACACTATTCGATAAATAAACTTTCTGCAGGCTCCTGTTATTGCAAACATCAATGCAGCACGTTCCCTAACCTATTTGTGAAGTCAAAATAAAACAGTATATAGTATGTACCTTCTTTCCTTTAAAAATTAGTTTAGCAAAGGAAGGCATGAGGATTGCTCTGCCTCTGCTAGACTTCATTCACACATCGTAGAGTCGGGTCGTACAGATCAATGCGGCGTGTACAGCCATATCGGGCTGTTCCCGGGAAGGACAGTTGCTGCGTGTGATTGCACGCAGCAGCCTGTTCTTCCCTATGGGAGGACGCGGGCGCACACTGTCATACGCACATCCAAACTACACACCTGTTGGCTGTCATACTCACATCTGAACTGCACCCATGCGGGTCCTTGTGGCTGTGCTCGGACGCAGACAGGATCCATCCTGCCTGCGTCCGATTTAATACGGACCTGCACGGATGTGCAGAACAGATGTGCGTATGGCCACATCCTCCCATAGAGAAGAACAGGCTGCTGCGTGCAATCACACGCAGAACCTGTCCCTCCCGGGAACGGCCCGATGCAGCCGTGCATGCCACATGGATCTGTACGGCCTGACTCTACGCTGTATGAGGCCTTAGGATTCGTTCACACAGGGTGATCTGGAATTCCTGCAGCAAGGAACTATGGATTTGATATACTGTATGATATTACATGCAGTCTTGGATAGATCCCAGTCGCAGGATGCATCTACCCTGCGTCCAGCAGCAATCATCTATTCCAAACCACATGTAATCGCATCCTATATGATTACTTGCAGAATGCCGCCGACGGATGATCATTAATGTCACGTGATCATTAATGTCAATGTGTACAGCAGGCGTTACTGAATGGGGACACCTGGGATTTCTGCCGCAAGAAGCAGTAGGTTCCTGCCGCAGGAATCCCAGAACTCCCCATGTGAATGGGGCCTTACACCGGTCTGGAGAGAGTACTGTTCTTCCAAAAACACTTGTATAAGGGGAGACTGAACCTCATTCATATCTATGTGAAGTAGATGCAGCTCAGCAAGAATAGACAAATCACCTGACTTGATGGCTAAGGCTGGGCACACATCTTACAACCATCGCAAGACTTTTGTCTTGCGATGGTTGCAAGGTAATTTAAAAAACGTACGATCTGCCTATCTTGGACAGGCAGATCGTACTTCCGATGACCGCAATGCCGAACGGGCAGTGTGCGCTTGCGCACACCGTCCCGTCCGGCTTTTATCTTACGAACATGCTCCTAAGATGTTCCTAAGATAAAAGTCGTGCGACCTTACACTAGTAGAGGTCGCACGGCTTCCACACACCTTACGATAATCGTACGATCGCGGGATTTCCTGCGATTATCGTACGATTATCATCGGGCACCTTGAAGCTGCCTATACACCTGGAAACTTTCAGGCAACTTTATCCACTTTCCATCAACCAAGAATCGAGAATGGTTGCCTGAATACAAGCAATCTGCCACCCATGAGTTCAAACGATCACCTGACTTCTATTGATCGGGCTGGGCTATACATTGACAACTTCAATACAGGTTATTGAAAAGCTGACTGAAACCAGAAGAAAACTTCTGACGTTTCACCAAACCGTTCAGATATCTGGGCCGAGTTCGATCAGTGCAGTTTCAAACCAATCTCCTTGTGGTTGATGGAAACCACCAATTTACGTTGGATTGCTTGGGACTTCGATTACATAAGCCTCATGTGTATGGCTTATGAGTTCACACCCCGGCGTGTTCTTCCAAGTGCTGATTTTCTAAACAGATTATTCTGAGATGTTTAGGGTTGGCTTCACACCGGAAATGCTTTTTTTTTTTTGCTTGCTTAGTTCTACTTGAATGACCACACCCCTGCTAGGATGTTTGTCCCTCTCTGGTGACCAATGAAAGTGAAGGAAAATCCAAAATGTTGATTGGTCACTAGACCTGGAATGGAGAAATCTTCTACTGGGGACACTTGCTTTGATGACAATCTAAGCAACGATTTCCTGCACTTTAAGGTGGCCATACACTCTACAACCATCGCAAGACTTTAGTCTTGCGATGGTTGTAAAGGGATTAAAAAAACGTACGATCTGCCTATCTTGGACAGGCAGATCGCACTCTCGATCATCGCAAGCCCGCCCTCCTGAGGGGCGGGCTTCCGATGACCGCAATGCTGAACGGGCAGTGTGCGCGTGCGCACACCGGCCCGTTCAGCATTTATCTTCCGAGCACCGTTCTAACCAGCCGAGAATCGTACGATTCCCGGCTGGTTTTCGAACATGCTGGTTCGACAGAAGACGTGCGACCGTACAGTAGAAACGGTCGCACGTCTCCGTTCACACTGCTCGATTATCGTACGAAAACCCGATCGCATACGATTATCGTACGATAATCGTGCAGTGTATGGGCAACTTTAGAGAGACTTTTCTCTTGATAATATCTATTCTCTTATCTCGGCTTCCTTTTCTTTCTGAAGTGTATGCTTCGTATAGAGAATCCTCCTCCATGCAGCTTGTCTATGACTCCCTCACACAGATGACAGACCCGCTAGTGCCGACCACCAGCACTGCGCATGCGCGTCCTTCAGCGAGCCCGTCGCTCGGAACATTCTTCTCTCAGAGAATTGCATCAGACTCGCCCCGCCTACTGTCAAGTCACCCATCCCCGATTGGTACACGTGTGGGCAGGAACGAGCGGCTCAGCCAATAGCAGCTAGCCACAAGGTGTTTTGGTAATACGAGCTGACTATATATAGCGGAGAGCGTCGGCCGCGCGTAGAGTCAGCACGCAGAACTAGGCGGAGGTGATTGTCTGAACGGAAGTGGTGTGTCCGGGATATACAAACATGGCGGACGGAGAAGTGACTTTGGTTATCCGCAGCCCCAGCCTGAAGCAGGAGGAGAGGGAGGTGAAGGCGCTCCGCGGCTATACGGTGCTGGAGCTGAAGAGCCAGCTGAGGCGGGAGCTGCCCGGGCATCCGGTAAGGAGAGGGCGATGTCCCGGGAACTATAGGGGGGAGGAGGAGCACATACTTGTGTGGGAGGGAGAGGATCATATTGCATCATCACACTACAGAATGTCTGAGACTTCTGGAGAACTACGAGTCTCAGCGAGCCATGGCAAGCACTGATCACACTGAGAGGGCCGAAGGGAACCTGTCGCCGTTCTGGTTGTACAAAACTATGAGCGATCAGTTCTGAATGTGCAGACTGACCTGGTAAACATTTACCTTCACACTGCCTGAGGATGACCCAGGTCAAGTGTGAGGGGTTCATGCCATCAGCAGTCTGCCTTCCAGCTCCAAAGTGTGACTACGTGTCACATGACAGACGGGCCTCTGTGTTATGGCTACTTAGGAGCTGGAAGACCTCCTGTGTTTACAGCCTGGATTCCGGCAGATGACGGGACCTTTCACCTCCAACCTGCACCAAGAGGCAATCCCTGCTCCATCAGATGAAATGCAAACTGTGGGGGGCCTGGCTCCACAAACTTCCATTAAAACATCTTGCCGATTGAACAGCTGCTGCAACCAATCATCGGTAGTCACCGTTTGGGGATTCTGACAGGTTCAGATGTCGGAATTCAAGTTGGCGGCAGGGGACATTCCTCTATCCTTGCTAAGCATTGTGAGTGGAGGAATCTTCCCTGTCAACTAATGAACTCAGAATCAGCTGATTGCTCTCGTTCACCCCACAGGGGCCGGATGAGAGAGATCTAAAGGTTTATGTCTAGAATAAGCGTACCACACACCTTACAATCTGATTGTACTTTAGCTCTCCTATGCAGAGCGAAGGCCTGTCTGATTGGGTGGTTCAGGTCTTTGTTATGGTAAATCCAATGTTAATTGTGCGGTCAGATTGTGATGAGTATGGTGCCCATGGATCTACGGCTTCTGACACGCTAGAAAACCCAATAAGGGGGGGGGGGCAAGTGTAAATCTCTCATAGGTAACCCCACAGAACTTGAAGAATTCCCGGCAGAATATGGAGCAGTTGCCCATGGCAACCAATCAGCTTCTCTTTTATTTTCAAAGCTTTACTGAACAAACTGAAGAGAGAACCTGATTGGTCACTAGGGGCAACGGCTCCAGTTTTTGTAAACAAGCCCACCCCCCTTTGCTTTATGGTATTCTGTGATGTGGGATACGGCGCAGGAGATCTACCATAAGCTGTTCATACACTGCTCACGATTCGTCCAAATGAATCGGTCAAAATTTGACACCATATCTCAAAGGAGCCTGGCAGGAAAATTGGCTGAACAGCAACCAATCAGATGCTGCGCCCGTCAAGTATTCTGATAGTGGCGGGCACCGGCTGTCAGAACACAATAGCCCAGTGGTGGCATTCATCCGTCTGCACGGTTTAGAGTGGATGGAGGAATGTGTTAGATTTCTTGGGCCTCATTCACACGGACATAGAAGGAACGCAGGTGGTGAAACATGTAAAATGCGCATCTTTGTAGCTGCGTTTTGGCATGCATAAGTGTGCTTATATAGGAGCATCTGGCCCATATCCTTTCTTCAATGTACAATTTTTTGCGCTGAAATATATTCTGTGTGTATGTGCGCACATGCATGAAATACGTACGATTTAGGCTAGGTTCACACCTATTCAGATTGAATAGGTGTGAGTTGTTTTTGCGCGATTTCGATCACGCGACTGTTGAAAACCATGCAGTTATCTCACGGTTTTCAGTGCATAGAGATGTCTATGGGACCCAAACCACGTGACAACCGCCCGAAAATCACTCCTGCACCTTTTCGTGCGACAGCCAATATCGTCCACGCGACAAACCGCAAAGGTGTGAACAGACTCCATTGACTTCAGTGTGAATGTTTTGCGCGACACCGCGTGACAAATCGCCTAGGTGTGAACCTAGCCTGACGGCTACAAACGCAGCCCTGTTCCTTTTTTTTTGTGCGCATCTGTACGCAATACCAAAACACAACCCTATACGCAGCTGTGTGTATGAGGCCATGTATGTGCATGTGCTGCGTACAGATGCGCACAGACATAAGCGCAGAGCACATCTGTACACAGCGTTTTTAATGCTCGTGTGTATGAGCCCTTAGGCATGGTTCACACCTGTACGTTTTGTAGCGCGTTCAACGCTCTACGAACGCTCTACAAAACGCTCAAACATGAAAAGCCCATTGTTTTCTATGGGTATGGTTCACACCTTGCCTTATTTCAGCCCGTCTGAACGCGCTACAAAACGGCCTACGCCAGAAAAGGTACATGAGCTTCTTTGCGGCGTTTTTTGTTGCGCGTTTCCATTGGGATACAGCTAAGTAGCCCTCGGAAACGTGCGTTTGTCGATATGCCTAGGTGTGAACAGAGTCGTAGGCTGCAGGCTGGACGAATCCCAGGAGCCAGGTCGCCAGTGACTGGTCCTTGTAAGTTTAATAACTGACCCAGATCGTGAACTGTCAGCGTTGTGTCATTTACCGAAACTAGACCGTGAATCCGCTAGGATTGGCAGCGATTGCGACGGTTGGTTCGTCGTCAGGTTATCCCAGTCTGATAAATACATCTGTTAATTAGGTTCAGCTCATTCTCATAGCTTTAATTACCCCGCTTCCATCGCTTGCCTAACCACCAATTATCTGTTCCTGAACAGGGAGCGTCTAATGTAATTCCCCTGCCAATCGGAGCCGCATCACAACTACTATGTCACCAGCCGATTCTATTTTAAGTCAGATTCTAAATCTGTATGGAATGCAGGTCTGAAGGGATTTTAGGCCTCATTCACATGGGGTGTGTTGCTATGTGCAGCACGAAGGACCGGTTTTTGATGTGCCCGGAGCTGCAGGAAGAATTGTGCAGTCAGCGCATGCAACTCAATGTAGACAAAGGAACTGGGAACACTCGTGCTGCTTCCTGCAGTTTTGACAGCCGCACGCAGATGGTGTACAGCCTCGGACACAGACATGATGCATCCAGATCCGTATACCATGTGTGTAGAGCTGTCAGAACTTGAAGCTGTGAGTAACAGCATGTGCGGGCGCACAGCTCCTGCGTTTCCATAGACTAGCATAAGCTGACGGCACGCTTTCTCCCACAGCTCTGGATTCATTAAAAAAATAAAATAAATCAGCCCTTCACACTGTATGGGGCAACACACCCCGTGTGAATGAGTCCTTAAAATAGTATTAAACATTCAACCTTTTTTTCAATTAATTTCAGATCCAACAAATATACTAGGGATGCACCGATACCAGTTTTTCTGTATCAAGTACTGATATTTTGCTTTCGGTACTTGCCGATACCGAGTACCGATACCCGTGCTTCCACTGATATAGGGCTGGCTTCCCGGGCAATCAGGATGCCCGGCGGTGGGTAATGACATGCCACCCGGCTTCCTGATTGCCCGGGAAGCTGGCTCCATGTTGATTGGCTGGGAAGCCGGTTTCCTGGCCAATTGCAATCAGCATTGAGCTGGCTTCCCGGCCAATCAGGAAGCTGGGCGGTAAGTAATGACCCGGCTTCCTGATTGGCCACTCAGCAAGGAGAATCAGGCCAATCAGGAAGGCTTGTCATTACTTGCCGCCCGGCTTCCTGATTGCCCAGGAGGCCGTCTCCATGTTCCCCTACGGCACTGCTGGTCAGAGGAAATCTTCCTCTGATCAGAAGTTCCTGTATCGAGGAAGGTATCGGTCTCGGAGCATTTGGGTGAGTACGAGATAGGCAGGGAAATTACACTGCCCATACACTGTTCAAATTTCGGCCAGTTTTTGAGGAACAGGAAAAAATTTGCACAGTGTATGGGGCTGTCGGCACCCTTTCAATCAGCTGATTGACGGAGCCGGTCGGAAAATCTTCGATTGATCTGAGCCAGCAGCCAATGTAAACGGGGATTTCTCTATTGACACGCCGTTAGTGTTGATGGGGGAATCGGGTCTATTTTTTTCGTTCAGCCTGCGGGTTGAACAAAAAAAACAGATCAGTGTATAGCCAGCTTTATCCTGCTGTGACTGTGTGTTTGTGGAAACACACACAAGGGACCCTGCAAGGGAAAGGAGTCACCCTTCACTTCATCAGCACTTGAAATACCTTAAAACCTTTTGACTTTAATGACCAGTGCGGGTGCAGTCACAGCCTTCACTGCTGGCCTGTGAAAACGTTAACATTTGATTTTGATTGTTTGATTTCGTTTGATTTCCTCTTTTTCAAAATGGCGCATTGTTCATCTGTGTCTATTGTTTGTAATTTCAGTTGCCTTGTGTTTTTTTTAAAGAGAATGTGAATGTTTGCTGAATGTTTTTCTAGGTAATAGTAGAACAGCCGTGGGGATGGTAATAAAAAGACCGGATACAATGCCCTCATTCACACTAGTGTGATTTTTTTTCTTTGTGTGCATCTGTTGTAGCTCTGCAAAGCACGGCAATGCAAATCGCACAATTCTGGGAGTAGTTCCCGGCTTTCCTGAGAATATGCAGCTGCTGATTGCAGTTTATGTATCACATTTTCTCGTTCTCTGAGCTCTGTAGGTGGCCCATACCACAAGTCAAAGTGGACCTGTCAGCAGATTTGTGGGTGTGTGGGGCGGGACTTTGAAGGCAACTTTTGATTGGCGTTTGAAAGCAAAATACTCGGTGTACACAAGCTTTATGCAAACTGTATTAGCAGTCCCACAACCTGTAGGTTGTGGGACTGCTTGTAGCGGTGGCTACTTTACAACACACACAGGGACCATGGGGAACAAATGTAGCCACCCTCCAGAAGGAAGGACAGTGTCAGCACCAATTCAGAGATGATTTGAGGAGCTACAGCTGAGTGATATACAAATATGGTACATTTTTGGTAATAGGGGACTTGAATGTATTTTTAAGATTTAACTCCTGACTTTAGTGTCACTGTAAGGCTGCGTTCACACTAGCCCACCCACTAAGACACACTGCTTTAGCGGGCGGACTTGTGTGTTGTGACAGGTCCAGGAGGGGGCAGGGAATGTCTCGTTTGATTGCCGTCACCAGCAGATCCGGTTGCCGTAAGCGTTCCTCACACAAAGCAGGTTTCAACTCATTTATCTCTGCAACCAGTAAGCTGATCATTCCTTTTGCCAAGGGGAAGAATCATCCACCACACACGTACCACATACAACAGTCAGCAGGGTGGGAATAAAATTGCATCATTTCCCCATGACAGACACTTCTCTCTATAATTCTCAATGAGACGTCCTCTTCGTTGGGCAGCACAACTTGCAGCCCTGCACAACTACAGTTCCTAGCATGTCCTGGTGGAGGATGGCAGAAAGTTCTGAGACTTTTGGTTTTATAGAGGTATATGGCTCATAGCTATGTATAAAACGGGTAGCCAAACTCTGGCCCTCAGGCTGCGGTGGAACTACAAATCCCATGAGGCATTGCAAGATTCTCAGACATGACTCCTAGAGAGAGATGCATCACAGGATTTGTAGTTTGACCACAGCTGGAGGGCCGGAGTTTGGCTACCCCTGGTATAAACATTTAGCCTAAATCGTATATGCTGCAACGACTAGCATACTGAGAGCCTGAATAGATCATTTGAAGGCACCTATGTTTAAATTATTGCCATGAAGTAGTCTTTTCATAAGGCCTTGTACTAACATTGGCTTGCAATAAATATTCTGAACTCTGGGGAACTGAAAGAGCTAACCTTGCAGTAGAGCTCACCCCTGTACTGCAAGGGGTAAATGCCAGTAGCTTATGTCTAAGGTACCAAGAAAGGGGACTTTTATTCTTTTGCTCCCCTGCAGTTGGCGCTGACCTCTTCAACACTTAGTGTTGTGGATGGCCCTCGGTGTCCTCACTTTCTCTACAGACTCCACAAATGCTTGCATTTACATTTTTTAGCCAAATAAAGCCCACTTACTGTGCCCCTCAATGATGTAGTTTCATTCTGAGTGGAGACTTCCGCTGTGGCTTAGCTCAGGACTAGGCAAACTCTGGCCCTGTGGCTTAGCTCAGGACTAGGCAAACTCTGGCCCTGTGGCTTAGGTCAGGACTAGGCAAACTCTGGCCCTCCAGCTGCTGTGGAACTACAAATCCCATGAGGCATTGCAAGACTGACAGCCACAGGCATATCTCCCAGAGGCAGATGCATGATGGGAATTGTAGTCTCGCCACAGCTGGAGGTCTGGAGTTTGCCTGCCCCTAGTGTAGATAGAGGAATCTGTTAGATTTCTTGCGTCCAGCCTCTGAAAGGACTCTATTATTGTGTGACCAGCTTTAGAAAGGAGACTTACACTATTGTGCATTGTTCCGGAGCCTGAAAGTTTTTACACCAAGTGGAAAATCTCTTTACATACATTTTCTTACTGCGGTATGTACTGAGGCCAGCTGCATCCTGTTCAGAACCAGTATTTCCACCGATGAGGATAATACACGTGTGCAGGAAGCTGAGGTATGCAAATAACTCCCTGTACATGAGCGATCGCAGTGCAGATTGTTTATAGAGACGATTGTTCCCGAGAACATAATGATAAATATGCTTCAGTGCCGTTCCGGTATTTGTACGTTCCCCATAGACAGTCTTGGTTCAAGTGTTTTTCTAATGCTAAACGAAATAATAGTAGCAGCACTTATAAAACATACCCAGGGGCATGACGTTTATGCAAACATGTTTTATGTCCCTAATACAAACATATGTTATTATGCAAACGTGTGTTCCCATTCTGTACATTCTGTCATTAGGGCTGCAAAAACTAATGGATTAAATCAATTATAATCGATAATGAGAATAGTTGGCAACGATTCTCATCATCGATTAGTTGGGGAAGGGGGGAGAGAGAATTATTTTTTTTAAAAACAACCAATAGATTGAGAAAATAATCGGGCAACTAATCGATTATGAAAATAATCGTTAGCTGCAGCCCTACCTTCCATATACTAATGCCAATTTTTTTTGGTTTGTTTCTTTGTTCACATTACTTTGAAGAATTTACATTTTGAAGTTATACCAACTGGAGAAAAATGTATCCGTAAAACAGGGAAAAGTGGGAGGAAAAGAGGTAATTATTTAGTAACTTGTCATAAGAGGGAGGAGGCTGACATGGATGAAAATACTAGTTGCTTGACTGTCATTGGGAGGATTTTCCCTCACTTCCTGCTCTTGTGACCTCCGTACAAGGAATGGAGGGGTTGTGCGTCAACAGGATAAGAACGCGCAGGCAGCAATAACATTGTTAGAGGTCATAAAGCTGGCCATACACCTATAGATGATCTGCAGATTTTCTATGGTCAGATGGAAAAAGTGCAACAGATTCCTCCATCTACGCTAAACTGTGCGGATGGAGGAATCTCCCGGTTGGCCAAGCTTCAGTATCTTGCTAGTCCGCCCCGCTGACTCTCAAAACACCTAAACAATGCCTGCATCCAATCAGATTGTTCAGGTATTTTGGCAGCCAGCGGGGCCGACTAGCAAGACACTGAAGCTTGGCCCAGTGGGAGATTCCTCCACTCACATAGTTTAGCGTAGATGGAGGAATCTGTTGCACTTTTTCCTTCTGACCATAGAAAATCTGCAGATAATCTATAGGTGTATGGCCAGCTTTAGGCTTTTTCAGCTGAAGTTTCTTGAGGCGGGTGTTGCCAACAGGGTCACCTGTTTATAGAATTTAGGGCGATTCCTGTGAATCATATGAAATTCTAACAGTGGGAGGCTCTGCTGGCAACACCCAGGTCAATAAACTTCCATTGTGAAAATGAAAGCGGCTGCTTCAATCACTATTCAGGTACGCTGACTGCTGCGGGGCCACTGGCTGTCAGAATACAATGGGCAGCAAGGGGAGATTCCCCGATCCACATTTTTTAGGGAATCTATAGATTTCTCTAGCTCATCCCACTGGGCTAAATGAGAGAAGTCTAAGGCCCCTTTTACATGGGCGGTCTGCGCATGTTTGCCTGTCAGTTTTTCAGGCAGATTATTACAGGTATTGATATAGTGTCGACAATTTATGCAGCATTTTACATCAGTACCTGCCCTCAAGGAGCTTAAAATCTAAGGTCCCTATCTCGCATGCAAACATACGAGGGCCAATTTAGAGAGGAGCCAATTAACCTTCCAGCATGTCTTTGGAGTGTGGGAGGAAACCGGAGTTCCTGGAGGAAATGCATGCAGACACGGAGAACATGCAAACTGCTGCAGAGAGTGTCCTGACTGGGATTTGTACTGGGGATCTCCAGTGCTGCCGGGCAGGCGTGCCAACCACTAAGCCACTGTGATTGGAAGCCCAGTGTTACTCTAAGGGCAGCCAAATCTAAACAGACATGCGGACATTTACATCCGATCCTGACTGACAGATGTGATGGTGACAGATCAATGGTAAATGGACACATGTCCGCTTACCAATTCCCCATAGACCTAAGTCTGAGTCTGGTTAGTTCTGTTTTTTCCTCCATCTTGGGATGGAGGAAAAAACAGAATGGACATGGATGTCACAAGAGTGATATCTGTTCCGTTCTATTCCAGTCAGCAGGGTATCCGATCCATGCACAGATTAGAAGGGGGCTTAGTGTATGGCCAGCCTAACCCTATCCCACACTACTAAAAATTTGCTTTTTGTTTGTTTTGTGTCCCATCACTTCCTGTCGGGGCATTGAGTGAGGACCAGACAGTATTAAGAACATTGTTAGGACTGATAAAGACATTTCTCTTCCTGTCCTGACAAGCAGTGCTGGGAAATCTCCCCAATAGGGACCTAGATATGAATAAAAACGAAACGGGCTCTAATCCTTAACAACGCTGTGGCTGGTGCTGTGCTTTGTCAGTGATCTCTCCGCTCAAGTACAATGTTTTCAAGGCATGGTGCCCTTGCATAATATAAATAAAAGGCGTCTGATTGCAGTTTATCAGGTTGGCGATGAGCTGGTTAACATGCGGCTTTCAGTCATCCAGCTGTGTTATGAACAGATGTTGTTCCCCTCAGCCAGGCCTCACAGTTGCACATTCCTCAGTATGAAACCCTTCTGGAACTACACTGATCTCATGCTTTTTGTTGTGCAGATGGAACAAGACCAGAGACTGATCTACTCAGGAAAACTGCTCCCCGACCATCTGAAACTCAACGAGGTCCTTTCCAAGGTAAATGTTCCAACACGGCTAATTGTTAATCATTAAATAAACAGCCTTTCTGCGATAATGATTGCTGCTGTTGACGTATACACTAATGCAAACATGATTTTTGCATTCCAGGAGAACAGACACGTGTT
Source organism: Nanorana parkeri (assembly GCF_000935625.1). Lineage (NCBI taxonomy): Eukaryota > Metazoa > Chordata > Amphibia > Anura > Dicroglossidae > Nanorana > Nanorana parkeri. The sequence continues at coordinate 867,014 of NW_017306463.1, forward strand.
GCACCTTGTATTCTCTATGAGGAGCTCTCTGCCCAGCCAGGTATGTTTTTCTGAACCACTTCAGTTCAAGTCACTTAGGTTTATAACGTTAATGATTTGTTTTATCTACTGCACAGTTTGTCCAGCAAGGTTTGAAGGTCAAGCTGTTCTAGCATTTCCCTGTGCACCGTATAGACCCGCATTTCCCTGTGCACCGTATAGACCCGCATTTCCCTGTGCACCGTATAGACCCGCATTTCCCTGTGCACCGTATAGACCCGCATTTCCCTGTGCACCGTATAGACCCGCATTTACTTAAAGGGGACTTCAAGCACATAAGGGTTTATTTAAATACATTTCTCAATAGCCTCAAAGGATATAAAACCATGACATGTGCCCCAACGCCTTTGCAAACCCAGATATCACTTTGAAAAAGTAGCTTCAATACCATTACTGTGATGCACATAGTCTGTGCAGAGAGCAGAGCTGTGGTAGTGAACCAGCAGGTCCACGCACTACAGGCTGCCTGCAGAAAACTACAGGAGAGGGTGGAGGCAAGACCAGTCACACTGCACAAGGAGAGAGTACAGCAGTGACCGGTCTTTAGTACAGGAACCTCCTGCACAGAGGCAAAGTTTTACCCTGGATCACTGCACAGATCTGGAAGAAATACAGAACAGTTGCAAGTAAAATATACATGCCTTCTGTATTTAGACAATATGTTGGAGTTCACCTTCAGTTACTCTTTGCACTATGCCAAGTGATGTGGTCTTGCAGGCCAGCCTGGAGTCCCCATGGCTTTCTATGGCAAATCAGTATGTGCTTGCATTAAGGCCGAATAGCTTGCAGTAGGATTTTCATGGTCTCAGATATTGTGGGAAGCCATATAAAGGCTTGCATCTTGACTGATCTTACACCCAGATATATGGACACTGGGCCAGTGAAATCTGACTGGCTGGTACAGAGTACTGCTCATTGCACTTTGCACAATGATTCTTGTTGTGCTGAATTTAGAGTATAAAATATTTATGGGAATATTTTGGGGCTGTTTGCCATTAATTGTATAAAAGTGTTATTCGTATAAGTAACATGGATATCTTGTCCCTAGGCTGCAGAATGCAAGCCACAGCCAAGTACCACAACACAGCCTGCCGATCCTCAGACAGATGGCATTAGACAGCGCAATTTATCACCAAATCTTCCATCAGCACACGCAAACACACCCAGGTAAGCATGACCCACATAAAATTGGCATTGCTTGCATAGTCCAGCAGTGAATTTACATTATATAAAATGTTGTGTAGAGTACTGATGAATTATTCCTTTTCAGCCCTCCAGCAGTGAATCAAGCCTTCTCCACTTACTCTATGTACAGCCCTCAGCAGATTCTGTGGTTGCAACAGATGTACGCCAGGCAGTACTACATGCAATAGTAAGTTTCCTATTACTGCGTAATAATAAACCATTGTCTATAAATGGATGGGTGGCACAGCTGTTACAATGAGGGCTGATTTACCCACGCGTCTGTAAATGAGCAGGCATAACTTGCTATTTAGCTCTAGCACCACTTGTACAGCTTAAATTGCAGGCTTAACCATACACGTATCAATATTGAGCTACTGCTGCGTAGACCAGATAATCCTTTAACCACCTCCCGTCCGCCGTACGTGGAAAGACGGCCGGACAGGAGTCTCCTGGATGCGGGTGGGCGTCTTTAGATGTCCTTCGTGCCCTCGCCCGCTCGCCCCTGGCACGCACGAGCGGGAAACCGCCAGGATTTTAAACGTCCAGCGATGGCCGTTTACATACAAGTGGTCCTGCGGCTGTACAGACACCCGATCGCTTGTATGATGCAAGTCAGTACACAATCTCCCTCTCCTCCCCGCTCTCTGAATGCGGGAAGTGATGTATATTACATCACTTCCACATTCCTCTGTCACTCTCCGGTACAGTAACAGGAGAGAAGCTGATGAAGCAGATCTGTGCTTCATCAGCTTCTCTGGGGGTCCCAAGGTGACAGGGGTCTTGGAGACCCCCGATGTGTCCATAAATGGGACCTGTCACTGTAATTTGTTATCACATAGGGGAGTTCTTAGCCCCCCTATATGATAACAAAAAAGTTAAGTGTAAAGAAAAGTTAAAAAATGTGCTCACAAAATAAATAAAATTTACACACACAAAAAAAACCCCACAAAAATGTTTTAAAGTTCCCCACCCCCGCATAGATGCGCAAAAATGCGTTAGGTGCGACTACACGCAAAAACGATTGCTCCAATTATGCCGCACATATTACATATCGCCGCGAACGTGAGAGCAATAATTTTAGGGCCATCAATCACTGATGACGCTAAACTGATGAGCGGTAACATCTTCTAAAACATCGCCAATGGCCATTTTGGCTATGGTAGTTTTTTGCGGTTTTAAGGCTTGACATGTTTGGTGTCTATTTACCAGACGTGACCCCGTCTTTTATATTTTTACCAAAAAACTGGGTAATAATAAATGTTTCCTAACATAAAGGGGAAAACCGTTTAAAAAAAAAAATATTCAATACTTTGTTATATAGTAAAAAATAAAAACTGCAGTGGTGATTAAATACCACCAAAAGAAAGCTCTATATGTCCCTAAAAACTTGTATAGAATTAATTTCAGTACAGCGTTGCATGACGGAATAAACGTCAGTCAAAGTACCGCAGCCCTGAACACGGAAAAATGGCCTGTACAGGAAGGGGGTGCAAAAACCCGGTCAGCAAGTGGTTAAATACTTAAACTACACCTTTAGCACAGTTTGTCCAGCAAGGTTTGAAGGTCCGTATAGACCCGCATTTCCCTGTGCACCGTATAGACCCGCATTTCCCTGTGCACCGTATAGACCCGCATTTACTTAAAGGGGACTTCAAGCACATAAGGGTTTATTTAAATACATTTCTCAATAGCCTCAAAGGATATAAAACCATGACATGTGCCCCAACGCCTTTGCAAACCCAGATATCACTTTGAAAAAGTAGCTTCAATACCATTACTGTGATGCACATAGTCTGTGCAGAGAGCAGAGCTGTGGTAGTGAACCAGCAGGTCCACGCACTACAGGCTGCCTGCAGAAAACTACAGGAGAGGGTGGAGGCAAGACCAGTCACACTGCACAAGGAGAGAGTACAGCAGTGACCGGTCTTTAGTACAGGAACCTCCTGCACAGAGGCAAAGTTTTACCCTGGATCACTGCACAGATCTGGAAGAAATACAGAACAGTTGCAAGTAAAATATACATGCCTTCTGTATTTAGACAATATGTTGGAGTTCACCTTCAGTTACTCTTTGCACTATGCCAAGTGATGTGGTCTTGCAGGCCAGCCTGGAGTCCCCATGGCTTTCTATGGCAAATCAGTATGTGCTTGCATTAAGGCCGAATAGCTTGCAGTAGGATTTTCATGGTCTCAGATATTGTGGGAAGCCATATAAAGGCTTGCATCTTGACTGATCTTACACCCAGATATATGGACACTGGGCCAGTGAAATCTGACTGGCTGGTACAGAGTACTGCTCATTGCACTTTGCACAATGATTCTTGTTGTGCTGAATTTAGAGTATAAAATATTTATGGGAATATTTTGGGGCTGTTTGCCATTAATTGTATAAAAGTGTTATTCGTATAAGTAACATGGATATCTTGTCCCTAGGCTGCAGAATGCAAGCCACAGCCAAGTACCACAACACAGCCTGCCGATCCTCAGACAGATGGCATTAGACAGCGCAATTTATCACCAAATCTTCCATCAGCACACGCAAACACACCCAGGTAAGCATGACCCACATAAAATTGGCATTGCTTGCATAGTCCAGCAGTGAATTTACATTATATAAAATGTTGTGTAGAGTACTGATGAATTATTCCTTTTCAGCCCTCCAGCAGTGAATCAAGCCTTCTCCACTTACTCTATGTACAGCCCTCAGCAGATTCTGTGGTTGCAACAGATGTACGCCAGGCAGTACTACATGCAATAGTAAGTTTCCTATTACTGCGTAATAATAAACCATTGTCTATAAATGGATGGGTGGCACAGCTGTTACAATGAGGGCTGATTTACCCACGCGTCTGTAAATGAGCAGGCATAACTTGCTATTTAGCTCTAGCACCACTTGTACAGCTTAAATTGCAGGCTTAACCATACACGTATCAATATTGAGCTACTGCTGCGTAGACCAGATAATCCTTTAACCACCTCCCGTCCGCCGTACGTGGAAAGACGGCCGGACAGGAGTCTCCTGGATGCGGGTGGGCGTCTTTAGATGTCCTTCGTGCCCTCGCCCGCTCGCCCCTGGCACGCACGAGCGGGAAACCGCCAGGATTTTAAACGTCCAGCGATGGCCGTTTACATACAAGTGGTCCTGCGGCTGTACAGACACCCGATCGCTTGTATGATGCAAGTCAGTACACAATCTCCCTCTCCTCCCCGCTCTCTGAATGCGGGAAGTGATGTATATTACATCACTTCCACATTCCTCTGTCACTCTCCGGTACAGTAACAGGAGAGAAGCTGATGAAGCAGATCTGTGCTTCATCAGCTTCTCTGGGGGTCCCAAGGTGACAGGGGTCTTGGAGACCCCCGATGTGTCCATAAATGGGACCTGTCACTGTAATTTGTTATCACATAGGGGAGTTCTTAGCCCCCCTATATGATAACAAAAAAGTTAAGTGTAAAGAAAAGTTAAAAAATGTGCTCACAAAATAAATAAAATTTACACACACAAAAAAAACCCCACAAAAATGTTTTAAAGTTCCCCACCCCCGCATAGATGCGCAAAAATGCGTTAGGTGCGACTACACGCAAAAACGATTGCTCCAATTATGCCGCACATATTACATATCGCCGCGAACGTGAGAGCAATAATTTTAGGGCCATCAATCACTGATGACGCTAAACTGATGAGCGGTAACATCTTCTAAAACATCGCCAATGGCCATTTTGGCTATGGTAGTTTTTTGCGGTTTTAAGGCTTGACATGTTTGGTGTCTATTTACCAGACGTGACCCCGTCTTTTATATTTTTACCAAAAAACTGGGTAATAATAAATGTTTCCTAACATAAAGGGGAAAACCGTTTAAAAAAAAAAATATTCAATACTTTGTTATATAGTAAAAAATAAAAACTGCAGTGGTGATTAAATACCACCAAAAGAAAGCTCTATATGTCCCTAAAAACTTGTATAGAATTAATTTCAGTACAGCGTTGCATGACGGAATAAACGTCAGTCAAAGTACCGCAGCCCTGAACACGGAAAAATGGCCTGTACAGGAAGGGGGTGCAAAAACCCGGTCAGCAAGTGGTTAAATACTTAAACTACACCTTTAATGAAGCTCACCCAGTATGTACTTTCACCCCCAATTAAGCAATCTTACTGCTTATCTGGATCTGTCTGGTTCCTCTTTATTCCGCACATTTGTGCGTGTCCTGTTCATTTGTATGTGGAAAGCTGTACTAGGAACAACCGCTGGAGGCCAAAGAGTATGGCTACCTAGGTCATGGCACATGTGCACGCAAGAGGAGCCAGCCAGATTCCGTATCAGTAGTAAGGTGGCTGGATTGGGGCTGAAAGTAAAAATAAGCCTTGGCTTCCTGCACTCAGCTGGTCTTAGGGCCTTAACATAATGCTTTTTTTATACTACCATTTCCTGTGCACAGCTGCCATTTTTGACTCAGTAGATTGATAAATGTAGTCTGATTATTAATAACCTTTTAGTAGATTAGTAATAGACAGACTGCAAGAATTTTTTGTTGTCAAGCCCACCTACAAATACCTATTACTTTTGCCAGAAACCGGTTTTTCTAAAAAATATATCTAATGGGTTATATATGACAGTTCAGAAACCGTATTGTTCAAGGAATATATGAAAAATAACTCTTATGTCCTTCTCTAGCTATGCTGCAGCTGCTGCCACCACCGCTCCCTCTCAGCGACGACAAGAACTTCCAGTTGTGCCACCTGCTGCTCCAGACCCGCTTCCCCATGCCTTTCCTGCCGCCAACCAGGCTCCCATCCCTGAAGTTCAAGCCCCTGTAAATCCCGTAGCCAATCAGAATTTGCGTATGAATGCACAAGGAGGACTGGTGGAAGAAGAAGATGAGGTGAACAGAGACTGGTTGGACTGGGTGTACACTGCCGCTCGCTTTTCCATCTTCCTCAGCATACTGTATTTCTACTCCAGCCTGAGCCGTTTCATGATGGTCCTTGGTGCCATGATCCTGATGTATCTGTAAGTGTCTTGGTTTTGTCTGTTCTCATATGAGGGCATACTAAAGTATTACTTTATACCTTAGTTCTTTAGGCCTGCCTTGTCTATGCGATCTATTTTTTTCACATATGAGGTCCTTTGCCACTTTGTATTTAGACTCTTTAAAACGTACTTGTTAGGCTATGGTCTTTGCTGGGGCCACACAACATTTCTAATTCACAAATAAGGGATGGTGTTGGGAATGATGGGTCATCCATTTATGGCATAAATAAAATTGCCCACATTTAATAGTACTAGTCCATGGCCCTGCATACACTCTACAGAGTTGTTTTTCACCATTTGTGGTTTACAGATTGAGGAAAATGGGAAGTAAGGCAACTTGAGTTTAAGAAGAAAAGGAGGGTTTACTTTGCTGTACGGAGTTGGTTATGTGTTATCCTAATCTGTATTGTGGTATGCGCTAACCATGAACCCGTACAGTAGTTCCCAACAAGTGCCTCAAAGACTCCTGCTGTCGTTTTGGAATTCAGGCTCTTTTCACACAAACTTGTTTTGGCTCTTTGACAGGAAATGTATGTCTTTATTGCATGGTAATTGTGAGAGCCAAACATTGCCCTGGGCTAAACATATATTTTTATTGTAGGCACACCGCTGGATGGTTTCCATTTAGGCAAAGGCACCCTCAAGATGCTGCACCTGCCCAGCCTCAGGTTGCTGGAAATCAGCAAGATCAAAACAACAACTTACAGGTAAGTTTCTCAAGCTTGCCACATATACTGTGTCCAATGATGAATGAACAGGAAGTGCTCTACGTCACTTCCTGTTCATTCATGATTGTGGACATGGTAGACAGATACAATCTCCTCGCTTTATGAATGCCCCTCTGTATTGAGTGTTTTCTGTTCATTGAGTACTGGGGCTGCAGAAAAAGAGATTGAGGTTTGTGTCATCAATCTTTCTTTCAGAAGGGAAATAGGTCTTTCTGAAAGGGTCTGTTTAGACGCCTATATTTACCCAAAACCCCTAACACTAAAGTGTAAAAAAAAAAAAGTATAAAAATAGTAAAAAAGTTAAATAAAGTCCCCACCTATCACCCACACCAGAACCTGCAGTACTGCAATGCTGTGCGTTCCAGTGTGGTGTGATTGCAAAAAAAGTGCATGCAGTTTTATTGTGAAGTAAACTTTGTAACCCTCCATTTGTGTATTTTATTTTAAATTAAGGATTGTATTTTTTTTATCTGATTGAAAAAATAATCTGCCAACTAATCGATTATGAAAATAATGGTTAGTTGCAGCCCTAGTGTAATGGGTACTTTAGGGTCACAACAGAAACACATTTACTGTATTTTCTTTCTTTTCAACAGGAACAGGAAAATGGTCAAGCTGGGGAAGAAGCACTGAATGAGGCTGCAGCCGCCACTCTTGAGGCCCACTCATTCGTGTCCACAGCCTGGCTCTTCTTCAAAACATTCTTTGCCTCTTTGATTCCTGAGGGCCCTCCAGCAATGGTTCAATGAAGACGGTTCATGAAGGACATTTTGGATACAGTTAACGGACTTGCAGCTGCATGCTATTGGTCTTCCATCCCTAACATGGCCGCAAGAACAGGCCCAGTTCAAAGAACTGACGCTCTGTAGTTTTCTAGGAAGACTTTTTTTGTTGAGACAAGTCTCCTTCAGAAAGAATAATCTTTTCTACCAGTCCAAAGATGCGTGTACAGTATGCACATGTGAGTGGGCATTCTCCGCTCATGGCAATTGATTCCTTGTGGAATGTCAGGATAATTTACACTAATTGTAGTGTTAACGTTTACACATGTAACAACTCTAGCATACTGGGCAGTCTTGCTTTGACCTCTACCTGCTGTGGAGTAGATATATTATCAGACGCAGTATGCTACTCTACATTTCAAGATATTCCTTGTGCTCACCCTTCTCGCACAAAAGCCTGCACTTTAGAATAACTTTCAATAAACTGAGAAGCTTTGTATTGTCTTTAATTTATTTGGGTGTTTTTCATACATTTAGTTTAGGAACAGATTCTTTTTTCGTCTCTGCTTTCTCCAGCACACTAGGGGGTCAAGCATGTATCATGCATGTGTTCATCCAGTTTTGCAAAAAAAACTAAAGGCAAAATTAACCCTTTTAATATGTAGATGAAAGCCCAAGGACTGTGATAAGGGTGTGCCTTCTTTTAAAAGTACCCTCCAGTAAATTCAATCTTACAGGTAGCACAGCCAACCTGCTCAGTAGTTCATTTTGGAACAACTGACCGCACCAATTAACTTACCTACTTTTCTGTAATCTGGTGGTGCCGGAACCCCTTCTATTGGTGATACTACAACACCCACCATTCTGCCTTTCATGCAGCAAGTCTCAGGTAAATAAATCTGCTGATACTAATAAACTTTCTCACAGCCACAAGACTCAAACCTGCTTTGGCAATTTAAAGTCTATTGGTACGGCAGGAAGCAGAGAGAGCGAAAGTTACACAGCATAGGCTCCAGAAAAAAAAAAACAATCCATAAATTTCAAATAACTTAATTTAGATAAATTCAGTCAATTTACCATCTTTAATACAGTTGCAATTCTTGGTTGATAGCTTGCAGAATGGTGTAACTTTTGAGATGAATTGCTCTTTAAAGGCCCAAAACCTTTTAGAATCTAGTTAAGTTTAAAAAAGTTTTGACCGCTTTAGTACCGATGTAGGTACATAAATGTCCAGTACTAAAGTGGTTGAAACTAAGGTCTTGGGTTTTATGGGGGTTTTTTCCAGTCGACACCTGGATTTTTACATACATACCTGGCTCTACCGCCACCCAATGCCATGTATGGTGCTGAAGAGCGTGTGCCCTCCACTGCTGCTGCTGCTGACAATCCCGTCTCCACTGCCCCTTGTGCTGGCCTGGCACAGTGGGTGGACTGGAGGAAATTTAGCACAGATCTGCAGTTGCTGAAACCAGAAACGGCAAGGATTTTGTCACTTCTACCTTCATCCTGTGATTTCTGCGGTTGCAGTGACTGGGAATGAGCATCATCAAGTATTATATTGTGTTTGCGGACTTTAAAGTGACATTAAACCCACAGATTTTTTAACAGAAACAATACTGTAATGTGTGCCTTACTGTAATCCATGGTAGTTTCCCTTCTCTTTGCTGCTCTTCCTTTTAAATCCTCATGTCTTCTCATGCTGGGGAAGAACTTCCCTTTGCAGCTGAGTGCCTCTTCCTGTAGTGCTGGCTCAGGTTGCAAACCTACACACAGACACCATGTATCCATTTCAGAGACAAGGGAGTCTGCTGCAAAACAGAAGTTCTGCCCAGCATGAGAACAGATACAGATGTAAAAGGAAGAGCACAAAGAGAAGGGAAACAACCATGGATTACAGTAAGGCACACATTACAGTATTGGTTTATGTTAAAAAAATCTGAGGGTTTAATGGCACTTTAAGCCGTTTTCTAGCCAAAAAATTCTGTTTTAACGTGAGTGCAACAAATGTAAAATTTGCTCCAGTAGCAAAGTGGTTAAAGAGACCCAGTCAAGTTTATATTAACTTGTAAAGTACACAGGGTAAAGTGTGAACTCTGAAGTCCAGTCTATTCTCGTACCTGCTGTATCACAGCTGTATGTATGCTTATGAGGCCGACTGGAACAGATGGCCCCACAGACAAAAAAGCTAAATACACCGAGCCCCACGGGCCTGTATACAGAAATAGGACAACCCTCATCATTTTGCTGTAATTTCATACCTACAGTTTACATGTAGATAAAGAACTCACACCACCAGCTGCTGTGTACTCTACAGGTGACTAAGAATAGATTCTGAATACTTCATGGAGGAATATGTAAAGACTTTAAGAGATTATCCAAATTTAAAAATAAAAGTGGAATGGAGAATCATTAACTTCCAATACACAGCTGATGTCCTGTCCAGTATTCCCATACAAGAGTATTGCATACCGGGTTAGGTGTTATGTTGCACTAAATCTCTGGTTCAGAAGCAAAGTTACCTACATTTCACATATGCTTATGCACATACATAGTATTGAATATCAGATGCTCTTTGAACCGATGTAGCTTTTTCAGAAGTCAGAACTAATTATTGGCATACTTTCTCCAGGTCAGTATCTGAAAGAACTTCTAAATTCTCAGCATATACTATCGCATTATAACTTCAGCATTGTAATAGGAATACGTACTATAGTTTTTGATAATGTAAGCAAAGCTTACTTGAAAAATCCCTTTTATGTAGTGAGCACTGCCTTCTGTCTGCCCATCACTTGGATTCCCAGTGTACTTTGGATTTATTTCCCTGCTGCTTGATGTACATGCAATTTTGATTTTTCAAGGCTACATATCCCATGCATTGCTTCCAGCAAGCAATAATTATAAAACATTGTTCAGCCATTGGGTTGTAGTTCAGAAGGCAGGCTGTGTGATAGTTGTGACACCAGGAAGTGCATAATCACAGGGCTGAGTGAAGTGGTCACTGCATTGAGTAAGTACATTCTATGGCCATCCTAAATACGTTTACAAACTTCTAGATGGATATGGTTATTGGGAGTGGGATAGAATGCAGGCAATACAAACTTATTTTTCATTTTTGACCTTAGATTTCCATTAAAGGTTTTGTATTACTATAACAATCGGGTAATTAACATTTTCAAAAAGACTTCCATAATGGCAGCCTTTGTATTTTCTCAGTACAGGTTGCCTTCAAATATATTCATGGGTAGCCTTATTTGACTGATCTGATACACTGCACAGCACCTTGGTGTAGCGTTAATCTTGTTAGGCAGGAATTGGGTCATAGAGTATAAAGATGGGTCCAAGTGACCTCTGGAGAGAACTCAATTCTTAAAAGTGCTGTGTTCCCAGAATCTTATTTTCATTTTGTTGTTAGGATGTTAACCTTTAGTTAGCAGGACAGAAGAGTAATATATTGATTTATCGTCTTTTTTGGGGTCCATTTCCAGCTATTGTGAGAAGATAAGCACTGTGCCTCTTTTTTACACTAAGGAGGAAGCACAGGATGTGTTGGGATTGTGCAGCTTCCTGTACTCATCGTGTGGATTTTAGGGAACACGAGCCACTCGGCTCACTAGACCTCCGGTGACTTGAGAGCTGCACGGTTGGCACGATGTGGCTGCTCGTTGTATTCTCGGCATGCTTTCTGAGAATTTCATCAGCCTGCGAGTTGAAGCCATCATCCCCTCAAGAGACCGGGATAGTCTGCAGATTGACGAAGCCGGCCGCCTTGGTTTGTAAGTGCTTGCCTCATCTATGACGATCTTTCCATCCTTGCTTATAACAATTCAGCTTGTAAATAGCTCAACCTTGTTTATGAATGCATATACTGCCTGTTTTTGCTCGCAGTCAAAAAATCTCTATCAATTAATAGACATGTTCTCATCTGTACCCCAGGGAATAGAATATTTCACTTGTTAAGTAACTTCATCAGTAAAAGTTTTTAGCATATCCTTTATTCTTTTTACAATGATTGTTTAGAGGAAATTTTTTAAAAATTATCTGATTTTAAAAGTTTAGCATTAGGTAAAAAATAATAAAAATCATGCACATGATGCATATATAATGCTGCTTCACAGTTTAGACAAAAATGGTTAGCTCATGCATTTACATTCCTGCATTCATCAACGCAAGCAACACAACGTAGAGCTAATTTACACAACATCACCTTGCAATTCATGCAGGGCTTTGCACAACACACCTGCTGGGTGTGTACACACTACAAAGGTGTCTAGATTCCACCAATAGATCATGCTGGGAGGGAACACACTACAGAGGTGTATACTTGTTCGTGGCGTGTTTATAAGGTTAGTAAATCAACCCCATAGGGTCTTGGCCAAAGACACATACACTTATGACACATACACTGCCTGGCCCAAAAAAAGTCACCACCTGGATTTAGCTAAGCAAATAGGTCAGAGCCTTCCATTGGAAAGCTAGTCTAGGTTTAGCAATGTTATGTGCCCAAAAAATTAGGTCAGCTGCCTACCTGAATATACTAAATGACCAGGTGTTTCCATCAATGGATTTGTTTTTTCTTCCTTGATGGCACATTGGGCATATTCTAAGATGACAATGCTATGATTCATTGGGCTCAGATTGTGAAACAGTGGTTCAGGAAGCATGAGATCTCATTGTCCAACATGGATTGGCCCCCACAGAGTCCAGATCTTAACCCCATTGAGAGTCTTTGGGATGTGCTGGAGAAGACTTTACACAGTGCTCTGACTCTCCCATCATCACTACAAGATGTTGCTGAAAAATGAATGCGACTGGATGGAAATAAATGTTGTGACATTGCATAAGCTTAGCAAAATGATGCCATGGCGAATGTGTGGTGTTATGAAAGCTAAGGGCGGTCCAATGAAATATTAGAATGTGTGATTTATTTTTGGGCCAGGCAGTGTATACGGTATGACCTCTGCATAGATGTGTACACATATAAATGGGTCTCTGAGATAAACTGACCTACACCGACTGCACATCGTCAAGTTCAACACTGATTGACGGTATGAGACAAGGCATGTTGAATTGAGTGCGGTCTTAGAAACAAAGATCTTTGATCTTTCAGTGTTTGGGAAGATCTAATGCTACCCATTGATCTTTCTTTTTTTTATATATCAAAATAGGGAGTGTATTGATCCTTTCATTTCTAACACCTTATACATGACATTGATGCTGTACAATCAATTCAAAGAAGCACAGATGTTCTAGTCATCCACAAGATCACCGTTGTCTAGAGCACAGGTGGACAAACTTCAGCCCTCCAGCTGTGATGAAACTACACATTCTACAATGCCTCTGCCTCAAGGAGTCATTTCAGTGGCTGTGTGAATCTTGCAATGCCTCATGGGATTTGTAGTTCCACAACAGCTGGAGGGCCGGAGTTTGCCCACCTCTGGTCTAGTGTCAATATAAACCAGGCGTAGACAACCTTGGCACTCCAAACTACAAATCTTATCATGGTATGGGAGTCATGCCTGTGCATCCTGGAACTTGTAGTTGAACAACAGCTAGGGTGGCGAGGTTGCCTACCAATGTTCTCTCAAAGGAGTACCAGTAGCTTGGACAATGCAGAAACCTTATAAACTTTACAATCTGCTTTTAACATTATACGTTTAATTTACAAACCTTTACCCAAGGATAAGAATCGTTATTTAGCTAACTGGAATCATTTGAAAATAACTAATTTATTTATTAAGTGTCCTTATCCTGGTGTGTTGGCACTGTGAGCTGAACACGATTGTTGAATTACGTTTTTAAGTAAGCATTTTACAAATAGCTTTAGACTTGTTTTCTTTGAGAATGAAAAAACAATGAAAATGCCACGGATTTATTTTCAACCTTTCAAATAGGCTCTTAATTTTCAGGGTTTTTTTTCTTTTAATTTTTTATTTATAAATTGACATTTTTCAGTATAAACAAAATATAAACATACTAAGTGAATGAGGACATATAAAAGGAGTAACAAAAAAGATACACCAAGATCAACTTGTCACAGCAAGTGGGTCAATAATAAACCTGACTGCGATAATTAAGAATAGCAAGCAGGACTAAGTTATCTGGAATGAGTCAAGCATATATCATATAAATCATAACATAAAAGGTAAGATAAAAAAATGGATAAATACAAGGAGAAACTGATAAAAATAAGACAAGAAATAATAATACGTTTCAGGGTTTTTACCTGAGTGCAGATATAAGTATTAAATAGACCTTATCATACAATCAGGCATTTAAAAAATGCGATATCTATGTATGATGGATTGAATGCTATTATTATTTTATCACTTCCGGGAGTTTCCTGTTCATTTTTATTGCTGTTGGAATTATTTTTTTTACATGTCCCTATAAATCCTCAATAGCATACGCAGGG
>NW_017306463.1:881190-982925 GCF_000935625.1 Nanorana parkeri
ATTGTGGAACCTGGCCTTGGGGCAGGGCTAGTTTCAATTTTTTTTTACTGTTTCTTTATTTTTATCACTTTTTATTTTTAAATTCAATTATTTCTTCTTATTTTTTAGATTTTTATTTATTTTTTTGATTTTTATTTATCTTTTTACTTTTTTATAATTAAGCTGCTGAGTCAGTGACAGCCAGCAGCGGAGAAGGAGGAGGCTGGGCCCGGCGTCAGCAGCGGAGGAGGAGGCGGGACCAGTGATGGAAGAGGAGGCGGGTCCGGCGACGGAGAAGGCGAGGCTGCCAGCGACCATGAAGGAGGAGGAGGCCGTCAGTGGATTGGAGCTGACAGATAAGAGGTGTGCAGGGGTGTGACCAGCCCACCGTAGACCCTGCAGAGCCCACCATAGAGGGTCTATGGCGGACTCTGCAGAGTCACTCTCAGGTGGGCTGTTTTGGGTAAGCAGGTGGGTTCTGCAAGGGCGTAACTAGAAATCACAGGGCCCCATACAAAATTTTGCCATGGGGCCCTGGGATTTCTAGTTACGCCCCTGCCTGCAGTTTCTGACTATATCCTGTTACATATCTGCAGTCTCTTACAGCTTTCTGTAGCTTTACATTCACTGAATATCATATGCGGCCCTTGGGAATGTTAGGGACTACATTTGGAGCCCTCTATAAAAATAAGTTGACCACCACTGCACTGCACAGTGTGTAGCTGCAAATAGGCATATGAGGTACCAATATTAAAATATAGACTAACAAGCTGTAACAATGTGCCAGGCAAATCAAACTTTAAAACATTAACCTCAAATATGTACCTATGGAGGTCACACTATAGTTTCATGTTTAATGTGTCACCACAACTATGGCATTAGGAACTACAGCAGCATGTGTATAGGCTAGATCAGTAATAATACTGTGGATATGAAGCGTTTTAGCAAATGCCAGAATGGTAACACTGCCAGTCAAGGCCTGGCCTAAGGTAGATTGTACTGCACTCCGCCCATTGCAGGCAGCTCAGAGAATAGAGATCCCATGTGGAAAACACCCAGTGATATACAGTTCTGCAGCAACCTTGGTTTATCACATATGTTATCTGGACTTCCCATTTTTTGTATATTATTTATCACCAAAATGAAGAGTAATGCAATAGATGGCTTTTAATTTGTCTTATATACATGTTTTGATCTGCATATTTAGCTAAAAAAATGGTAATACAAATGAAAGCAGCATGCATAAATGCTTTTCCTTTCTATCCTTTATTTTCTATCGGGGCAGGAGAGGCCCACAGTGGACAGAGTACAAAGGGTCCCATGCCTAGACACTGTTAGGCCTCCCTTTGAGACTCCTCATAGCAGCCCCCTATATAAATATACAGTATATGCCCCATTGTTATTGTACCACCTTGCCAGAATTGGTGATCCATGCTGTCTAATGTGGATGGAGGAATTTGCTAGATTTGATTTGTTTAACCCATTGCAGGAATACTACTATTGTACAATGCAATAGGTAATGTAACAAAGATATGCAATGTTATACAATTTGCAATATTAATAACCATATGGAAATTGTTTTATTTAATGTGTACATGGTAAGAGTGCCATTGTTGTCAAAGTGTAAGAGTATACCCAAATCTGTATGGATCTGTTACTGCTTTTACTTGTTTAGTATGGTGGGGGGAGGGGGTGTTCGGGGTTTGGGTTTTGTTTGTATGTGTAATAGACAATTATAAACTTTAATTAAAAAAATACCCGATTAAAAAGAGTAGAAGCTGTTTGCCTTCAGACTGTCTCTTTCTAATAGGATGTCTGCGGTAAGACATTCAGGGCAGAAAGGGAGGGGGATGAGTCACTCCTCTAACCCATTCAGTTGTGTGAGTATGTTTGAGCTATGGAGTTCTATAAACAACAGTTTTGTTCTTTGAAGCAGATAAGGAAAGACTAGTAAAGATGTGAAAATGGGCCTAAGGCTCCTCCTGATGGTTGGAAATGCAAATATGAACAATATTTCACATTTGTCTGACTATAAAATATATACTTTGTTCTCAACTTAATAAAGCCAGAAAATATGTACAAAAACCTGTTCTTTACTTTTAAGGGTTAGGCATAGGGTATGTTTAGGCTAAGGCAGGTTAAGGGTTAGGTATAGGAAACTGTCAGGTGAAGGCAACTTAAGGGTTAGGTATAGGGGACTGTTAGGCTAAGATGGGTTTAGGGTTAGGCATAAGGTACTGTTAGATGAAGGCAGCTAAAGGGTTAGGTATAGGGTGCCTTTAGGCTAAGGCGGGTTAAGGGTTAGGTATAGGGTGCCTTTAGGCTAAGGCAGTTTAAGGGTTAGGTATAGGGTACCTTTAGGCTAAGGCGGGTTAAGGGTTAGGTATAGGGTACTGTTAGGTGGAGGCAGTTTAAGGGTTAGGTATAGGATACCTTTAGGCTAAGGTGGGTTAAAGGTTAGGTATAGGGTACTGTTAGGTGAAGGCAAGTAGGCAAGTTACGGGTTAAGTTTAGGGTTTCAGGATAAGGTTATCTTTTTGGGTTATGCTCAGAATAAGATTGGGATTTAGGGATAAGGTTGTGATTAAGAGTTAATTTCAGGTTAACGGTAAGGGGTTAGTTTCTGGAAAAACTGATATAATATTTTTGAATGACATATAGTACATTTCAGGTGTACAGTAATTTCACCTTTTGGGTTTCAATACCCAACAGAGAGCTGCTCACATTAGCTGCTCACATTAAACTATGTAGAGGATAAATCAGAATATCTCTACATCTTAATTCCCGTTTGTAACCCTTTATTCTTCTTTTTTAAATAAAAATAAACTACAATCTATTTGATTTGCGTGAATTATAAAGTTGTTGTTTTTTTTTTAATTAAAAACCTTCTACATGTTTCTGCTTTTAGTGAATGAGAAGACCACAGAAGTAATCCAGGCTGCTTTCAGACATGCAACATTTCCTAACATCACCGGAGAGAAGGCAGTCAGATTTCTGGGGTCTGTCACCTATGGCCTAACCAAGTAAGGACAACAGGGTACAGACTTATAAATACCTCATTCTGCAGGTTTAAAAAAAACGTAGAATCCACATTTAAAATCATAATAAATTATCTGGAACCGTTTCAATCATTTGTCAAGTCTTATATAGTAACCATTTAAAACCACGTCTCATGTTACACCCATATTCAAGGTGTAACATAAAACATAATGCCATCAACACCACCCCACCTTGATCCTGATCAGGGCCGGTGCCAGGATTCTTGCCTACACAGGCAAGGTGCATTTTTGCGCTCCCCACCTACCCGACCCCGACCCCCTGTAAAAACAGGGCATTTTGACAAGTACTTGTCAAAATGCCCTGATGTTTGCGCTATGGTTTTTTTTCACTTACCTTCGGCGTGGGAGAGCAGCGGCGAGTCAGCGCTGGTCCGGTGGGAAGAGCTCCAGGTGGGGTCCTAATTTAGCTGGCCGGCGACTGCCTGAGGTGCCGCGCGTGTCGGATCCTCAGGCATTCGCCGGCCAGCTAAATTAGGGCCCCACCTGGAGCTCCTCCCACTGGACCAGCGCTGACTCGCCGCTTCTCTCCCGCACCGAAGGTAAGTGAAAAAAAAACAAAAAACATAGCGCAAACATCGGGGCATTTTGACGAGTACACGTACTTGTCAAAATGCCCTGTTTTTTCCACCCTCACCCTGCAGCGCCCTCAGGCGGCCGCCTGACTTGCCTTGCGGTAGCGCCGGGCCTGATCCTGATCCTGCTCCCGCACTTACCTAAATCACTTCCCCCCGCAAGCTGCTGCTGTTTTTTAAATCTGGCACAGCTGTATGTGGCTTACACAGGATCTGTGAATGGAGAAACTAGATGTCCCATCTGCCACGGTGGCAAAGGGACTTGTGGTTCTCAATAGCGTACAAGTTAGTTGACAACACTATACTTGTAGTCCATTCATTCTTCCTCCTGTCCCTGTAACTGAAAGTTCCTACCTTGCTATGGACAGGGATGGGAGGGAGAACTTGCAGAAGTCAGAGCATTGCACCCATGATCAACTGATCGCAGTTACAATGCTTTACTGGCACCAATGCACAAACGTTTTTAAAAATGCAATTTTTTTTCTTTTCTTTTTATTATTATTATTTTTTTTTTTAAAGTGGACATTGCCTTTAAAGGATCAGTGCATCCAAATGTGATATTTTAGTTATAGGTGGACTATAATGGGCTGATGAGGACTATTTTTTATTGTCTTTTAAAAAAAATGTTTTTAAACAAATATAGATAAAACCTGAAGGTAATTCCATGTTATCTTCTAGTTTAGAAATTCCTCTCCAATTTGTTAGGTGACCTGCACTGACATCTAGTGGCCAGAATTAAAACGGACAAAAATTCTAATGACACTCTTAACAGCATGTGGAGTCAATTTTGTTTGGTTTATTGAACGTTTGCCGGTTCAAAACAGGGAAACAGTTTTACAAGATTATCACTATAAGGAAGTGTCGGAACTTTGTCTGTTTGGAATGACCTGCATTTAGTTGAAGCAGAGATAAAATGTATGTGCAGGCACCTCTACGTACAGTTTATACTTCTTAAAGTGCTCTTTTTTTAAATTAAAAGACAGGGTCACGTAAAGGGGCACAATACTAGAAAATGGCTTTATTAAATAATACATCTTCTATAATTAAAGTGATATTATAGTAAAACTTTTTAAAGCTATTTCAAATGCTGATGATATCATTTAGAATGGATGCTGCTCTTTGATGTTTAAAAGTTTTAGTTTCCCGCAGAATCAGCTGGTCTTCTGAGCTCTGGTCTTGATATCCTGTTTTAGGATGGCCCCGTTCCCTTGCAGGGCCCTATGGAGCCACCCTTGTGTGTGCTAGTAAGCTGTGCGCGTCTCCACAAACATAAAGAAACAGCAAGGCAGTTTCTGTCTGCTCCAGTTTTAATAAATCCCCCCTCCCTGTACTTAACACATGCAAAATAAGAACATCTTTCAATAGACAACCTGCACCTTTTTTTAAGTGTTAGCTTAACTATGGCTATGGCTGTTTATTCTGACTGATCTCCATGTGATGCAGCATCGAGGTCAGCGATCTGTCTATTGAGAGCAGTGGAGTGGAGCTGAAGAAGGATGACGCAGTGGACATCATGATCAGAAATGTTAGCGCTTCTTTTAAAGGAGTTCTCAACTATGGATATGGGACCTGGTTGTAAGTGTTAATATTGTATATTAATTATTCATCATGTGTTATTATTTCAATGTCATTTTGTATGCTATGGAATTATATTTTGTATGATATGGAATCTAATCAGCCAGTAATACCTGGTTGAAAAAAAAACTGCCAGGGTTATTCACTAAAGGGTGAAGTTTTCGTAGAAGGCAGGAGAAGTGAACGATCTAGGACAACAAAGCTGAACTGGAAAGTGAGCTGAATTGGAGAATTTCTCCAAATCAGCTATGCTGTCCTAGATTGTTCACTTCTCCTGTGAAAATCTTCACCCTTTTGTGAATAACCCTGTATGTCTTAGAGACCTTTCACATGGTCTTTTCGATCAGGTCAACCAAGTAAGTCTTTCAGATGGTCCTGATCGGAAGCCCAATGTTAGTCTATGGGCAGCTGGATCTAAACTGATGGGCATCTGTTTACATCCGGGTATCCCCGACTCCGGCCTGGTCCAGAAAAACAAACAGGTCAGAGTTCCGTTTCAGCATACCTGATTGTTCTGGATTGGGGGTAATCTGATGTAAACGGACACAAGTCTTTTTACATCCCATTCCCTATACACCAACATGGGTCTGGTCATATCAGTTGCAAAATGGAGGAAAAAACTTTTCATACATGGATGTCGCAACGGCAGCATCCATTCTAATCAGCAGGAGATTGATGTATGGATCCCCTCCTGATCGGAATTGCGTGAAAGGGGCCTTATAAACCACAAAGGTATAATTTTCTCACTTGAGCTGTTCATAACATTGCACTCAATGTAGTTTAATATATTTATTTATTACTGGAATTTATATATCGCTGACAATTTAGACAGTGCTTTTACATAGTATACGTTCACATCAGTCCCTGCACTCAAGGAGCTTACAAGTTAAGGTTCCTCTCACATGCATACATACAGGCAGAATTTAGAAGGAGCCAATTTACCTTCCAGCATGTCTTTGGAGTGTGAGAGGAAACCAGAGTACCCTGAGAAAACCCACGCAAGCATAAGGAGAACAGGAAAACTCCTTGCAGCTAGTGACTTGGCTGGGATTTGAACCAGGGTTCGTTCCCAGGTGCTGTGCGGCAGAAGTGCTAACCACTACGCCACACGGCCAGTGGCGTAACAACCGGGGGGGCAGGGGGGGCACTTGCCAGGCTGCCCAATTTAACAAGTATCAGCATTTTCTACAGTCTATAGGTGTTTTTTAGGCTTGAGCAATTTTGTTTCAGCCAATAAGAAGCTAGTTACTAGGACCAGGAGATGGTTGAACTTGCATTTTATAGGCCTTCCCATTTTAGTCTATTGGGCAAAAAACACGCAATTCTGCCCATAAAATCAGCTTTTCTGATCTACAGGCAACATAACTCTCAGGTGTGAATGGACACAATTGAAAATAATAGAAATCTTTATTTTGAGTGTTGTCAAGCTCTAGGTAGTATGTAAAAAAACACTCAGTTGTGAATAGGGGCTTAGTGACATTCTTGGGGGTATTTTTGAACTCAGCAATAGTAACCCTTTGTTGTGCTTGGGTTCACAAGTTTCCTACATTTCTAGACATTTCCTCTCTATACCCTTTTCCCTCACATTCTTATAATTAGTAGACTTGGGACAGACTAAATATATATAAGCAAGACACTTTTTTTTGTCTTTGATAGAGTAAGGAATGGCTAAAACCCCTTTGTTTTTTTATGTTTGTGTCCCATTTGGAGGTTTACCTCCACTTTTCCATTTCTGGAGATGCAACAGGAAGTGAGAGAAAAGTAAGGCACTGGAAGATGTACCCTCACCAAAGACTGGATTTATACATTTTTCTCCCCTAGGCCTGCAATCTTGTGCCGCCTTTAAACTCCTCTCCTACAAACACACACACGCAGAGCAACCAAAGCGAGTTTACTAAGATTTTGTAATATTATAACTAGGGATGTTCAGCTTGAGGGAGGCGCTCATAATTCTGCCCTGCTAACATGAATAGGTTAAATCATGATCCATAGTACATAATAGTACATAACATGTAGTTGTACTATGGATCATTTAACCCATTCATGTTAGCAGGGATCATTGTAAATCTATTGCTGCAACGTACGGGACATTTGTGCTGTATATGTACAGTACATATAGAATGCACTGCAGCAATAGATATACAATTCTGCACTGCTAACATGAATGGGTTAATTGATCCGTAGTACAGGGCTACATATCATGTACTACGGATCATTTAACCCATTCACATTAGCAGAGGATAATTGTAAATCTATTGTTCAGTGCATTCTATATGTAGTATATAGTACATGTACATATAGAGTGCCTGCAACAATACATTTACAATGATCCTCTGCTAACATGAATGGGTTAAATGATCCCTAGTACAGGGCTACATATAGATCATTTAATCCATTCATGTTAGCAGAGTATAATTGTAAATGTATTGTCTGCACTGTATTAGCAGTGTGTACTCTATATGTACTCTATATGTAGTACATATAGAGTATATACTGCTAATACAGTGCAGACAATACATAATTGCTTAATACTGCTAAATAGAAACCCCCCAATCTGCCCTCAATCACTGTGCCGGAGAGAGCAGCGACGAGTCAGCGCTGGTCCGGTGGGAGGAGCTCCAGGTGGGGTCCTAATTTAGCTGTCTCAGAGGTGATGGCCAGCTAAATTAGAACCCCAACTGGAGCTCCTCTCGCCGGACCAGCGCTGACTCGCCGCTGCAGTTTTTTTTCTTTTTCTTACTTACCTCGCCGAGTGTCCCGTCACTGCTGCTCCAGTGGGCGGCGCTCCGAGCGGGGTCATCTGGCAGTCTCCGGCCATCTAAATTAGGACCCCACCTGGAGTGCCGCCCACCAGAGCAGCAGTAAAGCGACGCTCGGCGAGGTAAGTACGAAAAAAAAAAAAAACATAGCGCATGTATCCGGGCATTTTGACAAGTACAAGTATCAGTTCTGTAGAGACCAGGGATGCACTGATACCGATACTAGAATTGGTATGGTGCCAATACCAATACTAGTATCGGTATCGGTGACGATCCCGAGTATTTGGGTGAGTACTCACCCAGCTGCTCCTATACTGACCCCCCATACTGGAACTTCCAGTCAAACGGAGATTTCCTCTGATCGGCAGTGCCGACGGGGAACATGGAGCTGGCTTTCCAACCAATCAGGTAATGACCCGCCTCCTGGCTTTCTGAGTGGCTGGGAAGCTGACTCAATGCCGATTGGCTGGGAAGCCAGTTTCCCAGCCAATCAGCATGCAGCTGGCCAAACAGCATGCAACCGCCTTCCCGGGCAATGAGGAAGCCAGGCGGCGAGTAATGACACGCCGTCTGGCTTCCTGATAGCCCGGGAAGCCGGCTCCATGGCAGAGTAAACACCAGTATCGGTACTCCGTATAGGTGAGTACCGAAAAATAAATATCGGTACCCGTACTTGATACCGAAAAACCGGTATCGGTGCATCCCTAGTACAGACACAACCAGAATCATGTCCACAGACACACAATCAGTACTGTACGGTAGACATGTGCACCGACAAAAAATTAGTTTAGTTTAGTTTTGATTCGGATTTTGCGTTATTTTGTTTTTCGGGATTTGGGTCCGAAAGTCAATTTGTTTAGTTGCAGCAAAGTGCCATTAAAAAAAAATTTTGACACTTTGCTGCAACGAAAATTCATCCATAAATGAAAATTCATACAGACTACCGTGAATTTCGTCCGAAATGTCGTTTTCGGAAATTCAGATTCGTTATCATTTACCATTTCTGTTATTCGGAAATTCGGATACATCCGAATCTCCGAATAACGAAAATTTGTCAGAAAAACTCATTTTTCTAAAACGAATTGCACATGTCTACTGTACTGACACAATCAGGAACATGTCCACAGAGACACAATAAGTACTGTATACACACAACCAGGATCATGTTTTGTCTGTGATTAAGTAATACTTGTAATGGGATATGTATTGAAGTTTCAGGCCTATATTAGAGAGAAGCTATCTCATTAAAATAAATATTTTTTTACCGTTTTAGTGTAAATGTTCGACAGTCTATTGATTTTGAAATCTATTCCTCAATTGATCTGCAACTGAACACCAAACTAAGTAAGTAAAGAGAGTAAGTGTATGTATGTGTAATAATTTGACAACAATCTCACTGATGGGGTGGATGTATTTTTAATTTAGACTTGCATGTGCAGTATTATGTGTTCTATTTCATTATATACCATATTTGGTTACAAATAATACAAATGAGCAGTAACTATCACATTGTATGTAAATGGGAAAACAAAACCTTTGTTTACTGTGCAGCTGAAGGCACACAGAAATGCAAAGCAGGCACTACTTTACAACACACACAGAGACCATGGGGAACAACAGCAGCCATCCTCCAGAAGGAAGGACAGTGTCAGGATTAGACATGTGCGATTCGTACCCCTTACTCATTCACAAGGCGGGCGGCATCTGGGTGCCCCCTTAATTAAAGGGGTACCCCAATGAAAAAAAGCCCCCTGCCCGCAGACCCCCACAACCACCGGGTCAGGGTTGTGGGGAAGAGGCACGTGGCCTGGTAAGGCGCAGGGAGGGGGGGCGCTCGATCGCGCCACCCCCCCCCCCTTTTTCTGCCCTGCTGGGCCAGTGCTAGGATCAAGGGTCTGGTAGAAAGAGGCATGGTATGAATTGGGGGGGAACCTCACGCTTTTTTTTTCCCTCTCCTGCAGACAAAAAAATAAATAAATGTCTAATGTCATTTTGCTGCAATTAAATTTCGTCTAACAAACGGAATTTCATCCAGACTAGACTACCGCTCACGTATTTGGTCCGAATCCCGAAACAAATTGAATTTCGGACCCGAATCTCGAAAAATTATATAACGCAAAATCCGAATCAAAACGAAACCATTTTTTTGCCAGTGCACGTCTAATCAGCAGGAATTCAGAGATTATTTGAGGATCCAGAGCTGACTAATGCACAAATTAGATACATTGTTGTTAATAGATAAGGTACTTAAATGCATTTTTAAGATTTAACTCCTGAGTTTAGTGTCACTTTAAGCAAATGTTTTCCAGTGTCTTGAATGGGAATGTAATGTAGATGTAAATAAATGCACACCGTACAAACCTAGAATTGTATGTATAGAGCAGAACTATATGAGGAAGGAACAGGCAGAGCAGAAGACAGGTACCACGCCTAAGAGGTTGATTTTAAAGACCAC
This sequence comes from Nanorana parkeri, assembly GCF_000935625.1. NCBI lineage: Eukaryota > Metazoa > Chordata > Amphibia > Anura > Dicroglossidae > Nanorana > Nanorana parkeri. Next base: position 891,590 of record NW_017306463.1, read on the forward strand.
AAACAATGTATGTATATATATATATTTCTGGCAAAGGGTAATTAATACAGCATTACAACCCATGGACATGTGCTATATTTCTTTCATCCATTTAACTGGCTGCTTTTCCGATCTTTGCTGTGTGTTCACTGCCGCCATTTTTTTGGTATCTGTTCAATCCACCCCTCAGACATGCCTTCTACACATGGCCACTCGTGGACAGTCAGTGCCACAAGGTTCTGTCTACACACATAAAGGCAAAAAATATTGCAAGGGTGGCATTTGAGAACATCAAATAAAACAGGGTAAGCAGTGCATACAGCAACTATTGTTCACAACTCTTCAGACATGAATGAATTCATGAATCTGGATTTAGATTTTCAAGATCTGAGTTTAACAAAGTTAGTTGTTGTATAACAATTATTGACTACGGTAATTATATTTAGGCCTAAATTTATCAGCATCCTTGACTGTATAGGTAAATATATGATGCCTTCCTTAAAGGAGTTGTAAAGTCCCAGTATATACTATCCTGTTATAACATCAGTATTGTAATAGGAATACATACTATAGCTGTATAGTGCAATCAAAGCTTACTTGAAAAAAATCCCCTTTTTGGATTTCTTCTTTGCATCTATTTCCCTGCTGCTTGATATGATGCACTTTCAATTACTCAAGCCTGCATAGCCCATAATGCATTGCTTCCAGCAATCAATGATAATGTTACATGGTTAAAGGCAGGCTCCATGACATTTGTAACACAGGGAAGTGCATATTCTGAATTAAATTGTATCAGTGCATTGAGGAAGCACATCTTATAGGCATCTTCAGTGAGTACATTTACAAACCTCTAGGTTAATATAGTTATTAGGAGTGGGATAGAACTTATAGAAATTCAACATAGAAATACATATTTATTTTTAGTTTTTGAACATAGATATCCTTTAATCACAAGTGACAGCTCTCAGCATAATGGATGATTTCAAATGCATACACAGTAGATTGTACACATTTCAGATCACGCAGCTGTACAGTACAGGTGTAACATCATTGGTGTGTGTAATGTTAATGGAGAACACAGTCTTTATGTTGCAGTATGAGATGTACACAGAAGCCGGCTATAGCAAGCTGATTGTAAAATACTTTCCTAAGAGCTGCACACAGACAACAAAGGAAAATGTGATATCACATTGACATCACTTCTTCTATAAAGTAGATTTGGCTTGCCTAGGCTAAAAAGATTAGAATTAACTTCTGTAAGTTGAGGAAGGCAGGCTGAGCTCAACGCACCCTCAGCTCTTTCACCATCTCCCATCATTTCCTGAGGAAGTTAATCTGTAAGAGAGAAAGAAAGCCAGAATGTTTCAGAAATGTAGTAGGATATGTCTGCAGAATCCCGTTAGATATAGAATTATTATGATATACATTGCAAGTCTGTTACATATTGACTGGTAAAAAAGGTACAAGGGAGATGATGTCCAAAGCAGCAAATCACCAGCCCAACCTGCATTAGAAAATCAGCTCTGCAATCTACTCACTTGCTATAGGTAATATCTCTGCCATACTTTGCTTTGATATTTATTAATGCAGGAAAAACTGTATTTAATTTTACAAAACCAAAATGACAAGTTGCATTTAGCCCAGTTTTGGTTCACTTCCTGTCGAGAACACGTTAATGTATACATTATCTGAAAAGAAGTACCGTAGTTAGGGAGTTCCCTTTGTGTGGTCACCAAACGAGAACAAGCCATGAAGTAACTGTACTGGCAGTAGTAATGTGTTCATTCCCTAAATTACAGATATGAAATACTGAGAGAAATGAATACTGAAACTGCTTTTTAATTTGTTTTGTGTCTCATCACTATACAGCCTGTGGGAAGAATCGTGTCGCTGCAGACATATCTGACTGTTACCTATCATTTCATAAACTGGATTTATACCTTCATGGAAACAAACAGTAAGATATTCCTAATAGTATTATTAATGTGACACTAAACTCAGGAGTTAAATCCTAAAAATGCATTCAAATACCTGTATTTTATTTGTGTATCACTCAGCTGTAAACCCTAAAAGAAGAACTATGAGGTGAGTGATTTACACTCATCCTCATAGTTAGAGGCGACCTGTGACATTGAAACTGTCACACGTCGGCTCTATACATCAGGAAGTGAGCGAACACATACCGCTGCTCACTCACTCACTTCACGATCATCTCCCTGCAGAGAGCGGTGACTGTCAGTCATCGCTCCCCGCACGGATCCCCCTCCTTCCCGCTCCAATCCCCCAGCGCTGACTGGAGGAATGGATGGGGAAGGGGCGGGCACAGCTGGCTCTGCCTCTAGATAGGCAGAGCCCACTGTCAATCAGCCAGATGGGTGGATCTCCACAGTATTGTAGGGATCCGTCCCAGCTGTGGTGCTCTCAGTAAATAGTGGGCAATAGCCCGCTATTTACTTAGCTTTGGGTCTTGGAGGAGGTTAGTATATGTCCTCACGTGACCTTAAAGAGAACTAAGGTACCCCATAGTTCTCATTTAAATCATCTCTGAATTGGTGCTGACACTGTCATTCCTTCTGAAGTGTGACTACTTTTGTTCCCCATGGTCCCATGAAGGACTACAATCTCAATATAAATTAGTACGTGGGATTGTAGTCCATCATGGGATTGTAGTCCATCATGGGATCGAGCTTGGAGCGGTGGCTACTTTACAACACACACAGGGACCATGGAGAACAAAAGTAGCCACCCTCCAGTAGGAAGGACAGTGTCAGCACCAATTCAGAGATGATTTGAGGCTCTACAGCCCAGTGATACACAAGTCCAGTATTGTTGAAAGTTAGGGCACTTAAACACATTTTAAAGATTTAACCCCTGAGTTTGTCATTTTAAGCTTTCAAAGTCAAGAAGGTGTCAGGCCTTCTCAACCCTACTTATCACTAATAGGTTAAGTGTCAGTTGAACCAGGAGCTTTTTTACACACCAAAGAAGTGGTCAATGAGCAAATCATGTCAAAGACGACCCATGCTGTTTGTCAATATATTGCTGCAGCTCAAAATGCGTGATTGATTTCCTTACACAATGACACTATTTCCCTTTGGGTACCACTGCTATGATTACCATCAGGGCAGGGGCATTGCCATAATAAGGCAGCCTGAGGCGGTAGCTCGGCTGGCAGCGCCTTCCGCCTGGGACCCCTAAGCTTCGCCCAGCGGTCCCCTCATCTCCTGGTGGCCTAAGGCAGTGAATAAGGTAGGGACGACCCTACATGTGGTCGCCTCAGGCTAGAATAAGGTAGGGACAACCCTACATCAGGGCATTTTTGACACACCCTTCAAAATACACATAACTGTCAAATAATACCCCCCTTAAGAGACACAGGCCTGGTTGCTCTGAAGCATTTAGTTCCACCACACACCAAGAAAAGCTCTGCGTGAAGACAAATATATTCTCCACAAGCATTTCATTAGGTTTTGTACCATTCATATGGTATCTTGCAGATATGTAAGTAAAGAACCCCATTTCTCTTCTTTTGTAAATATCAACATACTTTTTGTAAATTAATAACGATAAAAGGCTCTCTCGAAATTTCCCCACTTGTACTTGTTTTCCCTACTCTATATTTGATCTTTTGAGAATTCCACTTAAAGTCCTTCTGCATGAAAAGCGTCATTATATGCATTATATGCAGAATGAGCTCAGCCTCTCTATTTGCTAAAGTGTCCCAGATATATAGATGTTATTTTTCCTAAGCAGTACCCTGAAATATGTCTCATTTGTCTGGAGTTCCTCCTGACAAATAGCAGTGCACTTCCTAGTATGTGAGGGTGACTAGGCACTCTTGCACCTAAAGCCTCACAGCTGTATATCTGCAGTGTGAGATATAAGACACTGCTGCCTCTGTTTCCTAGTCTCACGAGATTTGAAGTTAAATTTGGTGATATCTCTACTGTGCTGTTGTTTTTGCTGGAGTTTCTGACATGTGGAAATCAATATCTGCCCTTACCAACATACATCCTCCATACAAAAACACAGTGAAAAACAAGATATGGAACGTCAGTAATGGGGAAAGTTAAACTGCAGGGAGATCACAGGCAATACTATTAACCAATCCTTTGCCCTCTGCATGACTTATTTAGAGCACACTGGACTAAATTAGAACGATATAGACAACTTCCACTCATATAGACAACATAGGTTCACTTTTTAAATAGATCTGTCATTAAAATTCACACTTTGCTTGAATCAGAAAGGAACATGTCAGAATCATCAAAATATATTATCTAGAAAAAAAATATATTTCTTGTTGTGACTCCCTAATGTGGCCTAAAGCCTAAGCAAGAGATCCTATTTTCTACTTTTCTACTACGTTCTATAAATATTGAGTTCAGTAAACAAAAAGCTTTTTAGAGAAAGAGATAACATGAAAAAAAAGCAGCCTAAGGCTCCTCCTGCTGGTTGAAATGCAGAATACAAAACATGAAAAAGCAGTGATTTATATATTCCTAACTTAAAAAAAGTCTTAAAAAATTGTATTTTTTTTAGTCCTGAACATAGAAAGAAAACATGTTCAAAGCCACTATACATTACATTCTATGCTAATGTACTATGTATAACTCATAAATATGATAAATATTAGTCCGTACAGTAGAACATGGTAACCTTTCTTCCAAATGTAATGCTTGTTTTATTTCCTACAGGCCTGGATGGCTGAAACAGCTTTTTACTGACTTTATTGCATTCACACTAAAACTTGTCCTAAAAAGTCAGGTGAGCTCAAGTTTTCCAGTGTTTTCTGTGTGGAACTATGTTATAATGTGGAACTGATAAAAAAAATAGTTTTGTATTAATAAATAAATAATAAAGCAGTGCAAAAAAGCAGAGATAACAAAGAGCTGAAGCCTGTGACAGCCGATCAGTTATAGTTCTAGCCATGGGCGTAACTAAAAAATCACAGGACCCCATAGCAAAAAATGTTATGGGGCCCAGTGATTTCTAGTTACGCCCCTTGTAGAGCCCCCCTGAGATCCCACACACCCGAGAGTGACCCTGCAGAGCCCACCATAAACTCTCTATGACTCTGCAGGGTCTCAGGTGGGCTGAACACACCCCTGCACACCTCTTACCTGTCAGCCCCGATCCTCTGTCAGACTTCTCCACCGCTGGACCCCGCCTCCTCCTCAGTTGCCGAGGGGCCCCACCCACTCCACCATCACCAGGCCTCACCTCCACCTACACTGCGGTCGCCAGGGCACCGCCTCCTCCTATGCTGCAGCCACCAGGCCCCCGGCCTCCTCCACTGCAAGCTGCTGGCTGTCACTGACTCAGCAGCGGCTGTGAGGAGGAACGCGCTGCTGCACAGATCACTGACACGTTGTCAGTGATCTGGACAGCGGGGCGTTCCTCCTCACAGCCGCCAGTGACAGCCAGCAGCCTGCGATGCCATAGCGACCCAGGCAGCATGCACGGCTTCAGGGGGAACCCTCCTTTGTTCCTGGCAAGGCCCCCCGTGCCCCATTGCGGCCGCCTGGGTCACTACTGGTTCTGGCAATGAAAGATGGTTGCTAAGTGGGTAATAAGGATCACTGGAGTTTGTTTTCATCCACCTTCTTAAATAAACCCATGTTTTAAGTATTTCATATTATAGTTTATATTCCATATTGAATATTTATATTATATCATTCTATGGTTTAAATTGGAACTTTACATCAGAATGGTGGAGGGATATTGCCATAATGTATACAGCAAACCTTCGTACCTACTAGTGTGCTCCCTTCCAGAATTGACAGGTCTATACTCAATGTTGCTGCTGTGTCCTCCGCCACCTAGCTCTACCTCCTAGCAATTTTTTTCAGACTTCTATTCCAGTTTAAATAAATAAATACCTAAACTGAGTTTCCAGTGTAGAAGGGCTGAAGTCAGACCTCCGGATCGGCTAGTCACAGATTCCCTAATGTGCAGTAAGAAGCATTTGCTTATCTATCCTTGCAGTGTAGAGTTATTGCCCTCTGAACGTCTGCTACAGATCAGATGGAAATTAACCCTGTATGCCTAATGTAGTCATAACTCCCAGAGTATTTCCTCTGCTAAAACCATATATGAGGGCTGAGGTTTGTGATTCGTTTTACTTTTATTCGTAAAACGTTTTATGAAGCTAGAGTTTAAAGAAATTTGTATTAGGGTTGAAAAGTACGTGTGTGCAAGAGGAAAAACTATTTTGTTATAATATAAAATATAATTATGACTATTTTTATTAATGCTACTATAACTTTTATCTCCAGCACTGCTCCCTAGTATTGTACTTCCTGTGCTGATAGCTCCCCCGCTGCCTGTATTTGATACATACTTCATGTTAAGATCAGTGACTTATATTTTCACAGTTGACACTGCCAGTTTCGCAATGGGGCCCTATCATTTGTAGTTATGCCCCTGAAAAGAAACATTGCACAACAGTAGTGACCTTTATAATGGGACTTTGTCTGAGAGCTAACAACTCACCAAGAACCAGAATTTGTCAAATGGCAAATGATCTGTTGCCGGGAAGGCGGGGCTAAAGTTTTGCAATGGTGCTCCATGATTTGTAGTTACGCCCCTGAAAAGAAACATTGCACAACAGTGATGACCTTTATAGTGGGAGCTAACAACTCACCAAGAACCAGAATTTGGCAAATGGAACGTGATCTGTTAAGGCAGTTTATCTTTACAACCTGTTTTATTTTAGCCCAGCAGAAATGTAATAAAATAAATAATCTTCAACTGAAAGTTTAATTTAATATAAGCACATAAAACTCCCAGGCATTTCTGTAACCAGTCTGTAGCCTTCTAATCCTAGCCATACTGTGCCACGTTACATTGGAACTGGGATGGCTACCTGTGAAGCCACACAGAGCATCATCAATATAGAGGTGGCAACCACTGATACACTTTTGCTCATTTTAACAATTTGGTAAAAATCATTACAACATATTCAGTCGAGATACCACAACTCCCTGTGTTCCATAATGATAAAGAGGAACACCCTATGCCACATTCCTGTAGGCAGAGGACATACCCCCACCATGCTCTGAGTTAAACAGACCATACAGGATTTATATGCACAAAAATAATCAATGGAATCCACAAATGCAATCCTTTAAAATTTTGGGTTGGGCAAAATAATTTTAAATAACACTATTCCTAGTTAAATAATACATTTATATACAAAGGTGTATGTGTGAAAACAATAATGAGGACAGCTAAGGAGGAAAGAGTGATTTGGTTCCAAAAGAGTAATTGTACCTTCCAATAATGGATAACTGAGAGTTATTGGATACTGTTAGCAAGCCCCTCTGAAATTCAGCTGGAGCACCTTCTTCCTCATTCTCATCCCTTTCTTTTGTCCTCTCTGCTTTGTAGAAGCTGCTTCATCTTCTTGGAGTGAGGTAGTAGTAGTACAGAGTAGTGCTGGCTATATACATTGCCGTTAGAATGCGCTAGCCTTTAGTCAGGTTTTCCATGTTATTTTATCCTGACTGTATTACAAATTGTTGCTCAAGCCCTGAAGAAGGGGAGTCCTTTCCCCAAAATGCATTTTTTGTTATTGATGTTCTCATCTCTATGTACGTACGGTCCAGAGTTATCACCCACCTATCAGACCTCAACCACAGTTATAGACACTCTAGAGCCTGTTTGATCCAATGACAGATGGCATTTCTGTATGCGTCCCTGTCGCAGAATGTATACAACTGTGCTTATATAATAATTAATTTATTCAATTACGATACCTGTGCAATGTACAACCTATATATAATAACCTTTACATTTTCCTTTGTATGCATATTTTAGATTTGTAAAGAAGTTAATTATGTGGCAAATGTACTGGCTGAATTCATTCAGGACAGAGCTGGTAAGTTATAATGAATAGAAAATGCCATTCCAATTGTTAATAAGTTCACTAACAGTGCAAAATAGTTATACAGTATGCTGTATAACTGAGAATATAACTGTAAACCATTCCAACTGGGGACTCCTACTAATGTCTCTCATCCGTCGTATTAAACAACAAGTAGTGCGGAGCAAATAGCCAATTGCACATTGCAGTAGCAACATCAGAATTCCATTCAATGAAGTCAAATCAATACAAATTGGATTTTGATTGGTTGTCTTGGCTACTGCACTCACTTTTGCTCTGTACGATGTTATATTAAATATGCCCAATGAAGTGTTAGAGGATTACTGAAACATGAAAATTACACTTTCTGGTTTATATTTTGAAATCACCACCTTTGTTATAACCTCCTAAATCTTTTTGCAGAAGACTTTTTGAGTGTTGGAGATATTCGAATGAACATTGATGTAACATCCTTTCCAATCATAAAAGATACATATATGGAGTCTCATCATAAGGTTAGTGCTACCCCTTCCTTTTTGTGCTACTCACTTGGTGTTACCTACAGGCTTGCGACATGCTCTCCTCCTAGAACGCACCACATACAGCCAAAATCACTGCTTAACTCGCTCTGAGGAACATTTTAAAATGTAACATAAATGTATCTTTAAAACACGGCTGTTTTTCTTTTTTCCTTTAGGGTTTCTTGGAATACAAGAACCTTAGTGTTTACTATAACAGCTCCATATATGCACCTTCCTTGCTAACAGAAGACAAGATGCTCTACTTCTGGTTTTCAGAGCAGGTCCTGGACTATTTAGTGCTGGGCTATTACCTGGATGAGCGACTGGTCCTGACACTGACAGGGGCTGAATTAAAGGTAATACAAGCATAGAAGTGCACACGCCGCATTTAAAGGTATCAGAGCCCATGACAATGGTAGATACAAATAAAGACAGTTTCGTATGACTCCAGGATTAAAGCCCAACTCCATGCAAATATAAAAAAACACAAATTATTGCAATTATATACTTACTAAAAAACATTAAATGTATTTTTAAATTCCACTAGTATAAATAGCTTAATTTGACTTGATATCAGCCTGATGTAATCGCCTGTAGAGTAGAACTCAAACTGCGAAAGCAAGGGGCAGCACTAGAGGCCAATCAGGTGTACTGCATACTGACAGTTGTGGGCAGGAGGAGAGGGTAGAGTTGGCAGAGGGATAACCTGGTCAGTGTTCTGCTGCTCCTTGACTGTCTAGTCAGCAGTTCTTCATTTACAAAGCCCTGCTGTTAGGCAGGGCTGTGTAAATTGCATGATTGGATGGAAAGATGTACAATTCCATTGACAGAAAATATAACTCATATATGAAGTTTAAATGCATAATTTGCTGTTTTCCTGGAGTTCAGCAATGTCATAAAATAAAAAAATAAGTACTATATCTGTAGCATATAAAAATTGGTTACAATGTGTGGCAGTGCAGGGCAATGCCATGGCGTAGTATGGCAACATTGGCACCCAGGACTCTCAGCCAAAGGGGCTGAGAGGGTCCAGAATGTAAACAATGTTATAAGGAAGAGCCTGGCTTTTCTGGTCCTTTCAGGTTTTCCTAATTGTAGCTGGGATCTGGAGCTCTGGAGATCTCTTAGAGCTCTGGTTGGGATGATATCTCCAGTCCTGGGGCCAGGTGTTACCAATGACCAGCTTGGGCTGATCAAGTGGCTCAGAGCAGCCTTATTAGGAAGCCAGCCCAGTGCTCGAAGAGTGGGAGTTGTGTGTGTATGCGTGCAGGAGGCACACGGACTCAGGTGCATGCTGGACTCACGAGGAACAGCCGCGGGAGGCTGGGAGAGGTCAGGATGTTCGGTGACCCTTGTACCTGTGGTACACACTGCTGAGAGAGCAGATTGAGGGCTCATGAGGGGTGAGCAGCGAGAGTTTCTTGGAGCTGTGGAAAGCTACAGAGAGAAGCTAAAAGACTGTCCTGTATGTTGCTGCTAGAAACTGTCTTGAGTAACAGGGGAGGTCTACCCTGCAGATGGAATGATATATTTGCTGTTTGCCCTTTTCTGCATTTTACTTGCACCTCCTGTCTACAGTGGAGTGTCCTTGTTACAAATGGTTAAAATGGTAACATTAATAGGAGGCTGCTCTGCTAATTTATAGACACAGCTGTGAAACAATCACTTAAGTTGCCCCAATGACTGCCCTCTTATCCTATTCCTATTGAGCCCTAATGCCCTTGTTCCACTCCTCTGTCTCAAATATTAAAATACATAACAATCGCCAAAGATACTACTTTAGCAAGAAAGCTCAAAACAATGATGTGTTTTGACCAAAATACGTTAGTAAGCTGTATTTTTCCATATCTACCAGTTTATTGCAATCATCTAATGAACCCAAAATACACAATACCAGTTAACATGACTTCTTGGCCTAATTTGATCCATTTAGGATATCTTTAAGGATGACAACATAGAATCACATCAGCAAATCATCAGTGAGGTAAGTTCCCCCTAAGCCAACAAATGATGTATGTGCTGATGTGGCATTGTTAGATATTATAGAACTATTAAGACTAAAACTGAGAACACTGATTTAATGAATGTATGAATTAACCAATATTCTACTGTAGCGCTCACCCCCGAAGGAGACGCTGGCATATGCCCAAATCATCATCACTCGTATGTCTAGAGGTATAATCTTCAGCCGTCCCACTAGCATTCAGCCGCCCTCTTCTACTGCCCACAAAGCTGATGTCTACTCCAGTAACGCAATGCTGAATAACTTTTATTAAACATCTTCACACTGGGGAGAGAGGGTATAGGCATCCTAGACTTCCAGCGTGTAATAAACATAGACTCCAGACTCAGCAGAACTTGTTAGCATCTCAGTGCTTATCCACTTGTAGTACAGCAAATAATAATTGGAGTAACAGATGAGCAGGAGATGAGTACAAATCCTCAGCAGGTGAAACACCAGTCATGCTCCAGAGGTCCTCTATGTTCCAGGCACCTCCAGCAGACATCAGCTTCTCTGGTTCTTCTCCTCTGACAAACAGCACAGGCCTCCTCCATACTGGAGGCCTAGGGAAACTCTTCCCACACTCCAGCCTCTGGCCACCCCCAGGCCTCATATCTATATAATCTATGGTTGGTCCTGGCTAGTCTGAGCACATGGAAAATCCCTCCAGTATATGTACCCTATCCCAGCATGAACCACTGGTTGAGAGAAACCCAGTGATTGGCTGCTGTACTGTACATGCACTACAGTGTCTCTCATTGGCTCTGCCCAGGGGGGCACAGGCAATGCCAGGCACCTGGAACTAACCAGATAAATTCCACCATAACCCAGCCAGGCTGACTACAGCCCTGGCAATCACTAAATGTCTAGTAGCCACATCACAGGTGATGGGGGCTACACCACTTTAAATACTGTGTCAGATTTAGGGAACATGTCTGTTTATTTGGTTTCTCTGGGTATTTGAAGGTAACTTATAAGTGTACAAATGGCTCCTTCACTATATCAGCCATTAATGAACATATGTATCACTGCAGAGCAATTCCAGAAGGCAATGTTTGTGCCTTTCAACGTCTTTCAAACGTGTTGAACACTAATATCTGTCATGGGTTAGAGTGCGGTTCCCTCTCTGTCATGGTATTTAATGAATCCTTGTGCAGTTACTGATATTGATCACTGTAATTCTGTTATTAACTTTTTGGTCATATAATTCTGCTAGAGATACAACAGTGTTTTACTTGTACTAATATTTGTCTATTTATGTCGATTGTTTAATGAGCTAGATCCTTCATGACCTTCCATTGAGTAACACTGTGGCCAAAGTATGGAGTCTCACCAGACCTCAAATCACAATGAAGCCCAAGGGGACAATTGTTAAGGCATCTGTAGCTGTCCAAATCAATGTATCTGCTACCAAAGAATTATATTTTGAAACAGTAAGTGAGAATTAAAAGGTTGCAAAGCCAAACACGCAGAGTCATTATACCAAGGGTTAATGTTATATGTACATCTGTTTTTTTCTTTGATGGTGAGTCCTTAGTGAGTTATTATTACATGGTTTCCTCTTTGATAATCCTCTGTTGAGTCATTATACTTTGTTAGCACTCTTTTGGTTATCTAAGTCATCACTGCCAACAGCCACCAATCACAGTCTTAGCAAGGCAAACTGTTCTCTCTACATTCACCAATCACATTTAATTGTCCAATTTAGTATATCTTGCTTCTTGTCTCTCTTACAGTTCTTTCAGTATTACGTCTCTGCAGTAGGCCTTTTTTATTAAAAAGTCCCAATAAAAAACTGCTCCTCCTAGCCAACGGACTTCTCATCTGCCAATAAAATACTGCTAGGGAAAACCTGATTGGCTACTATGACCAACAACAACAACTCTTCCTTAGGTCTCTGACATATGAAGCCTTTACTGTTGCTTTTCATTTCTTCATTTTTTTTCCATCAGTAGGATCTCTACCTAGCATTGTTCCTTGGCTTATAGGTATAACACCCTTAACTAAGGAAGGATATGGAGCTCAGCTGCGGAACCCCGTTCCGCGTTACACACCCAAGACCAAGGGTATTGTGCAGCAATGAATCTCGCCACTAGGTTCTAAGCATCATTGCACCAATCTCCCAAGAAGAAGGTTACCTGCCTGCCCCTAGTAACTAGCGTGCTGTATACAAGTTTTTTGTCTTCATGAGCAGTAATTTATAGCTAGCAGGTACGGGAGGTGGTGTGGTAATCGGGATATGAATAATATCAACAGTTGAGCAATTGCTATAGGAGGTTTATCAACCAGGTGAGTATACTGCACTGCACCTGGCAGGCAGACCGGTTAGAGTAACAATAGGAGCGATATACACAATAACTGACTGTTCACTTCACGATTCAGTATTGGTAGTATGATTATCAGAGTTCTGAGAGAATTGCAATTCAGTAACAGTTCACAGTCCCTTTCTGCACAATGAGCACCGCCAATGAACTACCACCGGATGGCAGTAGAGAGCTAAACACTATACTTGCAGTTAGATGTCTAAGGAAGTTGATCCTCCCCTTGGATCAGTGAGTCCTCGAGTGGATGAAGAGGCTGCAGTGAACTCCCTACGATCTGCCCGAGCTGCGAGGGGGGACAAAGGCTCTGTGAGGAGAGGTAGGGTAGAGAGGCTCCGCTGTGCTGAGATGCCAGTGAAGGTCTGGCGTCCGCATCGGTTGCTGGAACGCCAGACAAGTGAAGGATTCCGGTTTAAGAGGAGGAGAAAGCTTCTGCTCTGTATTTTTGTCTGATTGCAGGAGACTGTTACCACAATTCAGACCTCATATGGCGATAAGAAGCTTACACTGCTCCCAAATGATTCAATGTAAGTGGCAACCTATACGGTACCTACAGTGGTTTTGATTGCTTGGTTTCCTGCTGAAGAAGCTTAAAATGGTTCTAATGCCAGAACTTTGTTTCCTCTATTGTCGATTAACAGGGACACAGATTGGTAATATTAACCAACCTAGGGTTATACTGACACCTACAGGAGAAATGGACAGTAGGCACAGGAAACTGAAGACCAGCCTAGAGGCTGTAACCCTTCCAACCTTATACCTGCCCAGTTTTGCATAGTGTCTCCTTCCTCTCTGCTAGAATATTTTGCTTGAAGTTGGAAGAGTTTCTATTATCAACAGCTGCTGATAGATACCAGATCTGTTATATCCTGGAAGTTTCTCCAGTCAGCCAAGGAGTACTGGTAGATTCATGCTGGATAAATGAAATCCTGAAAGTTTCTCCAGTCAGCCAATGAGTACTGGTAGATTCATGCTGGATAAATGAAATCCTGAAAGTTTCTCCAGTCAGCCAATGAGTACTGGTAGATTCATGCTGGATAAATGAAATCCTGAAAGTTTCTCCAGTCAGCCAATGAGTACTGGTAGATTCATGCCAGTTAAATTAATACCTGGAAGTTTCTCCTGTCTACTGGAGACAGGTTTGCTAATTCTTCCATGCTGTTGTTCACTCTGTGATGGTCCTGCATTTCCAGTAATCAAAGTAATCTGTGTTCCAGCTATCAGGACTTCACATTGAGGTCAGGCCAGTATTGCATGAGGATTTATTTTTAAGTGTCAGACTCAGGGCAGTGGTATGTCATGATTATGTGCACATCTGATGCCAATGCTGGGGATTCACTATGCACTGTGGCTGTCTCATATGCAGCATACTGGAGAGCACTGCACTTTGTTACAAAGAACAATTCTGCTGGATACCCTGTTGAGATTTTTTTCTTGTTGGGCTGGTTTGCCTGTGTTGTTTTGATGCACCCAACTCGTTGTTTGAAGTGCTAATGTCATGGAACTGTATCCCATGATAGATGATAGAGGGATTAAGATTACCTTAAAATACCTTTCTCGGAGGGAGTCCATTGAGGTAAACCGCTCCATCCCCTTATATGCTCTTTTTCCTCGTTGGACTCTTGCTAGAACTAGGCAGGTGGGAGCTGGGATGGGCTATAGCCTCTAGGGCAGTGGTTCTCAACCTGTGGGTCGGGACCCCCTCGGGGGTCGAATGACGATTTGCCAGGGGTCGCCTAGTGGCTCTCGGCCGCCGGGAGAGAAACACTAGATGCCAGCTTCCTGGCAGGCTCGGGACGTGGAGCTGGGAACACGCCCGAGCCCATCCCTATCAGTGACAGTACTGCGGAGTATGTACCTCATTCGTTATATAGCCACACACTTTAAATCCAATTCTTCTAGTTACAGCTGCAGAGCCTGGTCCTGTCTTTGCCTATAGCAGTGGTTCTCAACCTGTGGGTCGCTGTGCAAGGTGAGAGTCCTCCTCAGCTCTCTCCTAGCGCAGCAGTGTCAGTTCTCCTGCCACGCCTCCAGATGTCGCTGCAGCAGCCGCGTCATCCCTAAATTTTACCTTTGGGGGTCACCACAACTTGGGAAATGTTACCAAAGGGTCCCGGCCCTAGAAAGGTTGAGAACCACTGCTCTAGGGGGTTGGCCTTCAATTTCTAGTACCCAGTGTCCATCTTCTATAGTCAGCAGTATAGCCTTACATTGCTTAATATGGGAACTACCAATCAGAATGTTGTGTCAAAGCAATAGAGCCCTCATTGGCTGAGAGTGCTGCCCTCCCAGTGCTGCTACATGGGAGGCCAATATCACAACTATATCAAGACAAATTGTTTAAATGTAACAATTTGATAAAGCTATGTATTCATTAAACTTTATTAGTGTCATATTAAAAGGTAAAATTACATTGTTTTCACAAAAATATTGTTTTTGTCTCTTTGATATTCTTCTTTAAAAGAGAACTATGGGGTAACCTTTTTATCCCATAGTTCTCTTAAAGGAGAACTATGAGATGAGTGATTTCCACTCACCTCATAGTTCTAAGCCGACCTGTGACAATGAGACTGTCACAGGTCGGCTCAGTAGATCGGGAGGTGAGGGAACACATACCGGGCTCCCTCACCTCTCGATCCTGTCACGGCTCTCTGCCGTGACAGGGGGAGGGGCTGGATTCCCCTCTCCCCGCTCCGATCTGCCAGCGCTGACTGGCGGAACGGACGGGGGATGGGACGGGTACAGCTGGCTCTGCCTCTAGATAGGCAGAGCCAGCTGTCACTCACGCAGCTGGGGGGATCCCGTCATCTACGTCGGGATCCGCTCCAGGTGCGCCGTCTCAGTATACCGCAAGCTGTAGCTCGCGGTATACTGAGCTTAGGGTAACGGGAGGATGCTAGTTTGTGTCCCCCCGTTACCCTAAGGAGAACTATGGGGAAAAACACTGACCCCATAGTTCTCCTTTAAGGGTCACGTGAGGACATATACTAGTGTCCCCCTGTGACCCAAAGCTCAGTATATAGCGAGCTGCAGCTCGCTATATACTGAGAGCACCGCAGCTGGGGCGGATCCCGACAATGCTGTCGAGATCCACCCAGCTGCGTGACTGACAGCTGGCTCTGCCTATCTAGAGGCAGAGCCAGCTGTACCCGTCCCCTCCCCCATCAGTTCCTCCACTCAGCGCTGGAGGATCGGTGAGGGGGGAATCCTTGCGGGATAGGTGACTGACAGTCACCGCTCTCTGCAGGGAGATGATCGGAAAGTGAGCGAGCGACGGTATGCATTCGCTCACTTCCCGATCTATAGAGCCGACCTGTGACAGTTTCATTGTCACGCGTCGGCTCAAACTATGAGGTTGAGTGAAAATCAGTCAGTCCATAGTTCTCCTTTTTAATCTAATGTCCTCACCTCAGGAATATTCATTTTCAAGCACACAAAAATCTCCTCAGAGGGGTTTGAGGTTTTTTTTATACCACTTGTTACCTTTTCACTAAGTGTGATCTCACTTCTCTGCCCTTTCTTTCCATTCTAGAGAAAGACAGTCTAACTGTACTTTCAGTTTAAATCAGCTAAATACATTTCAGATGCATCAAAAACAAAACATGTGCAGAGTTTGATTTCTTTAGAAAGCAGCTGCAGCCTGAACAATTGAGAATATGGAGTAGTTGCCCATAGTAACCAATCAGCTGCTATCTTCAGCTCAATCTGTTAAATTTTGAAAATAAAAGCTAGACTCTGATTGGTTGCCATGCACAGCTGCTCCAGATTATGTCTGCTCCGAGCTTAGTAAAATCCCCTCTGTATATTTTTTATCTTTTACCTTCTACCTGCTCAGGAAGTGTCAGACCGCTGGAGGTCCACGTTCCCACCAGGGCGTTTGTAGCTCATATTTTTCAGCACGGAAAAGCTTCGCACAAGAAATCACATTGATTTCCATAGTCCCCGTTCACGTCTCAGCACAGCGTCGCGCTGAGAAAAAAAGTCAGTCGATGGAAAAAGGTACACAATCTTCTTTTTTGGGCAGATTAGCGCCATTAGGAATAGAAAAAGGGGTCACATTGCGCTGATCTCCCTAAAAAGAAGCGCATACTTGACAGCGGTGCTTTTCCGTGCTGAAAAATACGAGCTACGAACGCCCTGGTGTGAATCTTTGGAGGGATCTTTATGGGGCTACTGTCCAGATCTTCAGCATGCTGCCACTACAGATAATTGTAGCAAAGGCAGAATCACACTAGTTGATTTAATAGAATGAAAAAAGACACACATCCTCTGCTGTTTATGCAGCCCGACAGTAGGAAATAAAAAAGAAAGTTTCAATTGGTCTTTAACAAGTAAACACAAATTTCATTAAAAATTCTATAAAGCATGGGACACCTGCTAAGTTACAATCCATTTTATATATCTGGATATAACTGATCATGGAAGCAATCATTTCCTTTATTTGAAATAAGACATCCTCTATGACCTTTTGGTGAGTAAATATAAATCATTTGACAATATTTCTCTCCCTGTATCAGAGTTCAAGTAACAGATTTCAGGAGTTCCTTGGCGCATAGTCAGGTAAGCAGATGTAGAATATAGAAAAATCAGCCTAATCACTGTATACAGTAGACCTTGATAATTAAAAAAAATACTCAACCAATTTATCACAGGTAGTATATGATCTCAATTATATAATCACAATAGAGTGTGTATCATTAGTGTGTATCATGTAATCCCACATGATTATCTAGCCTAATTTTCCACCAAGAATTTGACTTAGCTGGCTTGTATTCAGAGAGAGAGGGAGGGAAAATTGCGATGGTTAGTTGAAATGTTATCATAATTTCAATTTTAATAGCTATCTGGCTAGCTGGTTTGCATGGAATGTATCAGGGTATGAAAATTGTGTTGGGAACAGAGAAGTATATTATGTAAATAACACTTACCTTTGTGTCCCTAATCTTATACTTGGTCAAGATGACATTCACTTACAGATCTGTCACCCATCTGGCTTGAATAATACTGAACCAATAGGTATCCAAGATAAATTTCTACATTAAGTTTAGACAATAACTTTAATTGTCAGAAGTGCATGCATTCAGTAAAGGTTATTACATCATATACCCACATCTCCTAATTTATCAGTTACCGTAGTTTCTTTTAATAAGTTTCAAGTATAATGTATGACTTAAATCAATAAAGAGCTTTCAGAAGATGTATTTGTTCCCCAGAATGAAGAATCTGTGAAACTGTTTCTCCAGAAGACAGTGACTGACCTTGGAATACCATTTGTTGCAAAGCGTGAGTTTCTTGCATCACATCTCTGATCATGGGCTCTCTCACAACAGTGATATATTGTCCTACACCCTACACTGCCTGCCCTGCAAATATAGCAGAAGTCTAGGAGCAAATATGTAAAGTCCCTTTTACATGGGCCGATCAAGAGGGTATCTGTCAACAGATTCTCTCCTGATCAGAGCGGTACGGAGCAGATGTCACCGCTGTAACATCTGTGTCCATACAGTTTTTTTCCTCCATCTTGCGGTGGAGGAAAAAACTAAAAGTGCCACACCCCATGTCTGTCTATGGGGAATCCGATGTAAATGGACATGTGTCCTTTTACATCAGATTATCTCTAGTCCAGCACAATCTGGTCTGTCAAAACGGATCAATGATCCGTCTGTTTTACCAGACCGAGCTTGAGTCTGGGCTAACCGGGTGTAAACGGATGCTCATCCATTTAAACCCGGATGCCCATAGACTTGCATAGAGCATCCGATTGGGTCCGGCTGAAAAACTGACAGGCGCCAGGCGGACCTGATCAGACAACTCGTCTCAAAAAGTAGTGTATTCCTCTCACCTGCTGAAAGGGGTAACATTGAAAATGAATGGCACTACAACACACTAGCGCACCTACCGAGGGGTACCACGGGGTACTGTGCAATTTCATATACTAGTAAGTGCCATCTAGTGCCGTGCAAATGGCAACTTTTATCAATGACGTCCAATGTGTGTAGTGTATGTAATTTAAGTCAATGCTATCGCTCATTATTTTGTGTATCACTGTATATTATATGCTATATATTTAAAATATCATTTTTGTACAGATTTGGGACCAGTTTTGACATCACTGATGAACACCAAAGGGCTAAATCTATTTGAAATTATAAATCCTGAAGTCATACCACATGAGGTAAGGAAAATGAAGACTGTTTGAGATAAGAACTAAACTACACTGACCTTCTTGAGCAAATATGTCAATTAGAAAAGCTGTTCTTTTCATTTGTTGCAGCCAAGCGAACTCTACCTTCACGTCTACCAGTTAATTAAAGTGGTGCATTCGAAAAAATGAAGATTTGCTATGTTATAGGGAACAAACAGAAATATTAATTGTCCAAAAGCAGTAGAGACATGGCATCACAAGGGGGTGCAGCTCGCACCGGGTGGCACCTTCAGAGGGGGTGACACCAAAATAACACACAGTCATTTTGGTGTCACCCCCTCTAAAAAGTCAGGCACTCGGTCATGGACCGAGTGTCCGACAGCTGTACGAGAGAGGAGGGGACCCAGCAGCCTACCTTGATCCCGCAGATGATCGTCCCCATCTCTCTCTGCCAGCGTTCATCATCGCGATGGCCACCCGCAGTTAAGTGCACATGACATCATTACGCACATTTGTGATGACGTCATGCGTGGGCGTAATGATGTCACACGTGTGCGTGATGGCGTCCCAGTGGATGACACCCTGCAGTCGCACCGGGTGGCACCCAGCCTGGGGACACCTCTGAGTAGAGATAAGCTTCAGGTTTCGGGTCGAACGGGTTGGGTTGGGTCACCCATCGCCTCATGGGTTGGGTCACCCATCGCCAAACACTCCTCTGTTTCTTAGCAACTAATGCCCCTTTTCGGCACACACAGCATCATTGGTTGACTGGTGGCCGAGCCGCAGAGCGTCATTGGTTGCTAGGATACAGACGGGCACACTATAACAACATATGACAATGTGGGGCCACCTATATCCTAGCAACCAATAATGCTGGGAGGCACGGGATGTTATGTGTCTAAGGTGCCTCCAATAAAGTAATTTATTTTGTTCAAAGCAACCACAAAAATTCTTTCATTCAGATGAGATGTCACCAGTTGCAAAGGACAACACAAGCATTTTTTTAAAATAGGGGAGCCTTTAATACGAAAGGCCCCATATTATCTATGATGCAGTTCCATCTAAGGTTTGTGTTTAACAATGCTGTTTTTCATTTTCAGGGTTACTTAATAGTACAACTGGATTTTGGATTTCCTCATCATTTGCTTGTAGACTTCCTGAAGAAGTCCCTGTAGAAGATGCAGTAGCAGTGAATGTATCCATCATCACAATGACCTTTGAATCAATCTTTGAAGAAAATACATAATGTGTGCTTTAAAATGACTAAACAATAAACACATTTTAATGCAATATTTCCTTCCAGTTTTATGATTTGTTCATGTATTCAAAGGATATTAACCATGCATGCATGCTTAGTTTTGCATGAAGTGTGAAAGGGTTCTGTCAGGTTTTCATTGCTGTCTCTGTACTTACTGGGGATATTCCTGTATGGACAAGATCTGATGGGAAATTTCTTCAGCAGGAACACAGACAAAAACATTTTAGAAGAGTAATATGAGGCTAAAACCAATGACAATGTTTGTATTGCTGTCCCAGTGACAACTGCTCCCCTGTTTCTTGTCCTTGTGTCTCAGGAACAGGGAATGAGGACAAATTTAGCTAATAGCAATACAGACAAATATATAAATTACAGAGATATTAGCTTTCCCTCACTCTATTCAAAACTACAAAAAAGCTTTTAGAACAAAACTCCAGGAAAACATTTATTTTCGCCATTTACAATGTACTAAAATCTTACCACTAACGGGTGGCTGGTTGCTGCATTAGTTAAAAGGATCATTTTTATGCAGCCAGGACCCGAAACTTACAGTCCCAGCTTTAGCACAGAGACATTAGTGGATCGCTCCCTCGACACTTTCGCCATTCATAAAACATCTCATATTCTTTTTATTACAAAGATATGTGCTTTGTAAAAGAAGTGTTCTGTGAAAGAACAAGGGAGATCACATGGGGAGAGCAAACTATTTAATCCCGTTGTCCATTCACAGATCACCTTGTATTCTGTCTAAAAAATATAAGACATTTTGTAAATGGCCAAAGTGCCGAGCGAGCAACCCACTATCTTCTCTGTGCTAGAGTCAGGACTGCAGGTTTTGGCACCAGAAGAGTCTAACAGAAGGATTAGGGTTGCCTAAAAATTAGGGATCCCCCGATACCAATATTAGTAATGGTATCAATGCCGATACCGAGTATTTGGGCGAATACTTGTGCCCAAATGCTTCGATACTTACCTCCGATACTGGAACTTCCGGTTAGAGGAAGATATCCCTCTGACTTGTAGGGCCGAGGGAGCATGGAGCCAGTTTCCTTTCCAATCAGGAAACCGGGCAGCGCGTTATGACCCACCTACCGGCTGTTGCCTAGCAACAAGTGAAGCCGGCTTCCTAGCCAATTAGGAAGCTGGGAGGCGGATCATGATGTAGGAAGCTGACCAATCAGGAAGCTGGATGGCACCTCATGACCTTGGAAAGTGAAGCCGGTGTTCTGTCGAAAACTCCAATTTCTCGAGATCTTCAATGACATCACGTCCGGTTGACTTGCTAGCAAGAGGTTTGCATGAGTTTGCTCTGGTGTGCGTGCGCTTCCCGCAGCATTTCCCTATATACATACCAGACAGCAATAAAGTATAATAATCAACTAGGGTGAGACGAATCCAGCATGTTATTAATCTGAGTTGCCCCAATAAATTTGGCCACCAGAGTCAGGCAAGCGTCCTCCCGTACAGGCACAGTAAAGAGAATTGGAGAGCTTGATAAGGCTTTTGAAGCTGCGCAGGCACAGTGAAGAGCATTGTCAAACTCGATCGGCCATATTGAGTGGGGCAACTAGCAACTAGCCACACATGGGACACCCATTATTACCGGTAAGATTTTAGCACATTGCAATAGGACAAAAAATTTTTTTCCTGGAGTTCTGTTTTAAAGTTTAAGCACATCAAAATATAATGGTGAGACATCTTCTGGTTAGGTCATTTTCTAGTAGCAGCTCAGGGGTGCTGGCAGAAACATATTGGCCCTGTCTCTGTGGACTGTTTATGTAATGTCATTTTAGTGGGAGGACTACGAAGATAATGATTTTGCATCTATGCTGGTGCTGCTATTTACACACACAAAACCTAAGTTTTTACCCCCTCCAATCAGGCCCTCTACCCCCTGCTATACTTACTTGCCGTGTAGGGCAGCCCTGCACTCTGGATTTTGAATTTTGCTGGTAAACGGCAAGTACTAATAGGTCTTTCTAAGGAGCACTTCTCATTGATCAGCGCAGACATGTGACTGCGCTAACCAATGAGTTGTCACCATTTGCCAAAATTCTAAATCCCTAGCACAGGGCTGCGCTGGACAGCAGTACTAGGTACAGATAGTACACCTGCACCAGCAAAGGTGAAGGAGCGTTCGCCCGACGATAATTATAGCAGGTGGGGGGCAGATTGGAGGGGATCAATTTTCCCAAAGTGGAATTAATTACCCTTTCTATAAGTGAACCAGAGACAAGTCTTTGGTAAAGCTTTGCAAAATCTTTTTAGATAGCACGGGATATAGAAGGTTCTAACTAGGCACATGATCTCAGTATCTGTCCTAGGAAAGAGCATTTTAGCTAGGGATATTATATTCTATCAAGGTTTACAAATGTATAATTAAAATAAACATAAATTATATATGTGGTACAAATCAAATCAGTGTGTCAGTGGACTGCATATTTACATTATATTGTGAAGTTTATAGTACTTCTGGTTAGTTTTTATGTCAAAATTAGCACTACACATGAGAATCCGAAAAACATTGTCCAAATGCTAATCAAAGTTTTGTTCCATGTCATGCCATATTGTCATTTCTGCCTTCATACACTTCACGAGAAGCTTGTTGGCTATCCCATGAAGCTGGCTGAGAAGGTCTCAGACGAGGTCTCTGACTGCGTGATATGACAGGTGGGAGGGATCTGTGGATGCATTAAGGGGTTGTTGGGAGGGAGGATCTATAAATGCATGAGGGGAAATGATGGGGGGGTCTATAGATGCATAAGGGGAATTGATGGGGGTGGTCTATAGATGCATGAGGAGGATTGACTGCACAGGGAAAACATGGGAAAGTTATGTTGATGCATAAAAAAAGAAGTTCATTTTTATTTCATCCGCTAGGGCAGTGCTCCCCAACCTTTTTATCGCCGCGGACCGGTCAACGTTTGATAATTTTACCGCGGCCCGCTGAGGGGGGGACGTTGATTGTTTATATTTTAGATTGTTTTGATTTCATAATTTTAATTTAATTGTATTTAAACATGCCTTCAAAATAAAATACAGTTACACCAAAAAATGAATATAAAGTGATTTAACATTTTAACTCACTGGTGTGTGGGAATCACCTGTCCCGATAAATCCATATTTCAAGTAGGACTCATGGTATTGTCTGTTAAAAGTTACATGTTTCTTTGATGTTGAAGGCACTTCTGTCTCTTCACTGGGCCTTTTCTTTTTCCCAAGGAAACTTTCTAACGATGTTTTTTTTGTATTCATTTTTGCTAATTTGTGGGTTAAATTTGAGCAAACACAATATACACATACACCAAGCACTGTTAAACATGAGAAAGTACCGGTGAACAGAGAGAAGAGCGATACACACCTTCTCTTTACCAAAGCTGCAACGCCACTGCCGCTTGCAGCCGCTCAGCTCCAGACGTCACCTAAAACCGCCCCGATATCACGATATTTTGCGCATGCGTATTGGTGCGGCTTTAGGTGACGTCTCTCAGCTCCCGGTTAACCTCTCGTCCTGGAAAGTCGGACAAACCCGAGAGAAATACACCACAGTAAATAAAATGGAAATAATTTAATGTTCCTTGGGCGGCCCGGTACCATTTGATCCACGGACCGGTACCGGTCCGCGGCCCGGAGGTTGGGGACCACTGCGCTAGGGGACCAAGTGCATATAGCACTTGGTCCCTGTTCTTTTTCATCCTGCCATTGCCAAGCAGTGTGATCCGACAGTTTAAGCACCACTGCTGAGTAGTGCTGTTGGGGCCAGTACAGTGCATGACACAGCCCCTACAATTCTGAGTTTATATTCATAGAAGAACATTTAGTACTGCAGGGCTATGTGATCTATCTGGTGGGCTGTTTACTTACAAACAGATCGGGCAGATAGCTCTCATAGCCCTGCAATGCTGAGTGATCTTTTATGAATGAACAATCAGTGCTGTCAGGGCTGTATGATAGAGCTGCCACTGCTCTGTATGTTTTCTGGCAACTCTACCACACAAAATATACAGTCAGCTACGAGACGGGGCAGGAGCTTAGTGCTGGCTGTAAGCCCCCCCAAGCTCCCCCCCCCCCCCCCCACCCCCCCCCCCCCCCCTCCAGGAATTCCCATATTTTAGTAGTCAGACTGGGGTGAAGCTACAGCCAGCATTATGTATAATTACTGGGGCAACCGATCTGAACAGGGCCTAGTGCTTTTGGCCAGCTGGTGGGTAAAATAAAATAGTACATTTTTAGTGAGACATTTTCTTAAGGGATTTTGACTGCATAAAGGGATGGGAATCTTTGGATTCATTACAGGTTGGCAGGGGAAATCTATGGATCGATAACAGGGTCAGGTAGGACTGCACAAGGGAATTCATGTATGGGACTGTTGATGGATTAAGGCAAGAGTTGACAAATCCACATTAAGTGTCAATTAACAACCACTAGACTACTGGTGTGTCAGTGAACAATAGTTCACTATAGCAGTACAGTTTATTTTCAGTTTGTGCACTCATAGTTGTACTGCTAATGGCGAATTAAACTTAATAACTATTATTATTAGCAAAAGTGGTCCCATTCTAGAATAGACAAACGTGGAGATATTATGAAAAATTCTAAAGCAGCATTTTAGCAGGCAGTATGTGAAGGAGAGGGTTGTGAAGGGTATGATGGCATACAGTATGTACAGGAGAGGAGTGCAGAGAATGTCATGGTGGGAAGTATGTACAGGAGAGGAGTGCTGAAGGTATGATAGTGACCAGTATGTATAGGAAAGTAGTGTAGAGGGTCTGACATGGAGCAGTATGTGCAGAAAAGGAGGACATTATATAAAGGTAAGGAGTCCAGAGGGTATGACGGCAAGCAATATGTACAGGAAAGGAGTGTGGAAGGTATTGTGGTGGGAAGTACTTACAGGAGAGGAGTGCAGAGGGTTTGACAGTGGGCAGCATGTACAGGAGAGGAGAGAAGAAGGACTGATATGGTTTACTCTGTAGAGATAAGAAGTGCAGAGGGTCTAACATCGGGCAATATGTGAAGGAGAGGTGTGTGGAGGGTTTGATAATTGGCAGCATGTGCAAGAGCCAATTAGAGAGGGTATTACAGCAAACTAGGTAAAAAAAAGAGGATTGTGGAGGGTATGACAATGGCAGTATGTACAAGCGAATAGCGTGGAGGGTATGGCGGGGGCACTATGTGCAAGAGAGGAGTGTGGAGGATATGACACTGGATAGTAGGTACAGGAAGAGTGTGGAGGGTATACCAGTGGGCAATATGTGCAGGAGAGGATTGTGGATGTTATGGAATTGGTCAGAATGTGCAAAAAAGGAGTGTGGAGGGTATGACAGCAGGCAGTTGGTAGAGGAGGGGAGTGTGGAGGGTATGACAGTGGGCAATATGTGCAGGAGAGGATTGTGGACGGTAAGGAATTGGTCAGTTTGTGCAAAAGAGGAGTGTGGAGGGTATGACAGTGGGCAGTTGGTAGGGGAGAGGAGTGTGGAGGGTATGCCAGTGGGCAATGTGTGAATGTAAGTGGTGAGGAGGATATGGAATCTGTCAGTGTGTACAAGAGCAGAGTGGAAAGGGTATGACAGGGGGCAGTATGTACAGGAGAGGAGTGTGGATGATATGATAGGGGTAGTAGGTAGAGTAGAGGAGTGTGTTGGATATACCAGTGGGCAATGCGTGAAAATGTGGGGTGGAGAGAATATGGAATTGGTCAGTATGTACAAGAGAGGACTGTGAAGGGTATGACAGGGGGCAGTATGTACAGGAGAGGAGTGTGGATGATATGATAGGGGTAGTAGGTAGAGTAGAGGAGTGTGTTGGATATACCAGTGGGCAATGCGTGAAAATGTGGGGTGGAGAGAATATGGAATTGGTCAGTATGTACAAGAGAGGACTGTGAAGGGTATGACAGGGGGCAGTATGTACAGGAGAGGAGTGTGGAGGATATGATAGGGGTAGTAGGTAGAGAAGAGGAGTATAGAGGGTATACCGATGGGCAATGTGTGAAAATGTGGGGTGGAGAGGATATGGAATTGGTCAGTATGTACAGAAAGAAAGGAGTGTGAAGAGTATGACAGGGGGCAGTATGTACAGGATGTGGAGGTTATGATAGTAGCAGTACAAGAAGGAGAGGCGTACCTGGAATATGACAGCAGGCTGTAGGTAAAGAAGAGGAATGTGAAGGGAAAGATGGCAGGTAGTGTGTATAGAACAGTAGTGTGCAGGTTTTGTTCTCACATACAGTATATTCGGTAAACATAAGAATTTGTCTGATAAACACGCTACACTGCAAACTGATAAAATGTAACAAACTTCACTACAGTTGTGTCTTAATTATAAATATAAAATGCTTTTGTAGACATGTGACTACTGATCTTCCAGGTGCCACTGAAAATGGCTTCATGTGCTCATTGTGACACACATATTTTAGGTTGCTGACCCTTGTTGTAGAATCACTGAAGCTGAGACTGATGATCACCGGAGCAAGAGACAACAGGGCTATATGTAGAAATGTGTGATTCGTTTCCTTCCAAATTGAAATACGTACAAATTCACGGAAATTCTTACATTGGGATGCATCTGAATTTCCGAATGACAGAAATAACAAATCCACATTTCCGATAACGAACATTTCGGATGCATCCGGATGTATGAATTTGCGAATATTCCTACGAACTTCAATTCGGATTTTTGTTTCTGCGGACTGTCAAAAAAAAAAAGTATTTTTTTTCCCTTTTCTCTGTCACTTTGCTGCAACAAATATTCGTTTGCAATTTACAAATATGCATCCGAATCCCGAGCCAAATTGACTTTCAGACCCGAATCCCGTAAAACGAAAAACACATTTTTTGCTGGCTTACATGTCTAGCCAGGGGCGTAACTAGAAATCACAGGGCCCCATACAAAATTTTGTATGGGGCCCTGTGATTTCTAGTTATACCCCTTGCAGAGCCCACTCGAGATCCCACCTGAGGGTGAACTTGCAGAGCCCACCATAGACTCCCTCTGGAGAGGAACGTGCTGCTGCACAGATTACTGTCAGTGATCTGAAAAGCGGCGTGTTTGTCTTCAGCGGCCAGTGAAAGCCACCAGCAGAGGATCCCATAGCGACCCAGGCGGCCCGCACGGCATCTGGCCGGGTCCCACTGTGCCCCAGGCCCCATAGCGGCCGCCTGGGTCGCTATGCTGATTGTTACGCCACTGTGTCTAGCTATTTCTGTGCATCAGCGCAATATATTTTTCTACCCCAAACCACAGCCCTGCCCGGTGGAGGCATGGACCTGCTTTTTTCCTCTGTTGCAGTTTCACTTTTACTTACAGGTCTACTTCTGACCCTGTGGCCACACATTGACAGGAGAAGCAGCAGCCTGGTGAGCTCATCTCTCTGTTACTCTGTTTTCTTCTATCAGCATGCTGCTTACCCTACAGCACACCAGAGTAACTCCTTGTGCTGCTCCTCCTTTTGCCAGTCTGAGCTCTGCTGCCCAGGGACTGCAAGAGGCTGACATCAAGTCTAATTCAGGTACTTACACTGCTTGCATTTAATATATTTATTATAATATATCTTTTTTTTTATATATCAGTTCAGCTATAGAGCTGACCAAGGCTTGATGTCCGTTACTTGTCCTCGAAATGTGACATCTGGGTGCTGATAAAGTGTCTCCATCCCTGTTGTGTCACTTCTCTCTCTCTCCTGCCTTCTTTGGTTTTGCATTGAGCCTCCTTTCACTTTCGTTTTCCTGTAATGCTGCTTCTGCTGCTCGTAAGAGGTAAGCCAGTGTATAGCTGGAGATTCTAGTGACAGAGTACCCCTTCTTATATGTAAGTTTGTGTGATTCTTGACTGATTAGGATGTGTACAAATATCTGATTATAGAAGTATGTGATCACATATTTACAAACATTCCTAACACTGGAAAAGTCTGTGTTATTTTGTGCTGTGTGATTCACATGTGATATGGAGAAGCCTGAGTACAAATGCTTCTGTTTATATACATCAAACAGAATAAAGTAATACAGAAACTGGCAGGGTATGCTGGGAGTTATTGTTCCACAGCAGCCGGAGCTACAGACTCCAGAAAAACATCTCAGCTTTTGAGAATATGATTTTAATTGCCTTGCAATGCTTTTATTCCACTGCATGTCTTCTTTTTTTTAATTATATGTTAAATGTACAGTGCAGAGCTGTTTCATTCTTTTACATACATACATACATACATACATACATAGGGGTCTAGTTATAGAAGATTTGCATAGCTTATTTGTCCAGCCAAATTGCATGTGCTGCACGAGTTAACCAGCTGTTGTTATAATGTGGCAAAGACGAATGTTCCGCTTTATGGCATTTCTCTTCTGATTGAATGTTCTTCATATTTATATATGTATATTCATTAAGAAAAGAGAAAAAGGGGAAAGTAACGCATTATGGCAACTAGATAGAGTTGAGGATTAGTGCAAATAAATATGTAAGTAAAGAGATACAATGTTACAATTTTAAAAAGAACCGGAAATGTACAAATTAACCCCTGCTGTGGGTCTACACCCTACACTCGCACTGCAAGGGATTAAAGTGACATTAAAGGATATCCCCCCCTGATACTCACCTGATCCTCAGTCCTGCCACGGTGAAGCACTCACCTCTCTGAGCCTACACTCTGGCAGTGGAATGTCTCTCCTTGTCCTCATGTTTAATGCAGCTGCATTTACTTGATTTGGTCAAGGGCAGTGGTTCTCAACCTTTCTAGGGCCGGGACCCCTTGGTAACATTTGCAAGTTGTGGTGACCCCAACCGTCAAATTTAGGGATGACGCGGCTGCTGCAGCGACATCTGGCGGTGTGGCGGGAGAACTGACACTGCTGCGTTAGGAGAGGGCTGAGGAGGACTCTCACCTAGCACAGCAGAAATCACACAGCGACCCACAGGTTGAGAACCATTGGCGTACGCCATCAGAATAAAAATAAAAAATAAAAACACCATAGGAATGCATAGCTAGATTCCTATTGGCTATTTCACTTTGAAATAGCCAATAGCAAACTAGCTATTGCACCTGCCCTCTGCTGCTGTCAATCACTAGAAGAGGACCTGATGAAGAACTGCAGGTCCTCCTCTGCTGATTGGCAGCAGCAGAGGGCGGGTGCAATAGCTAGTTTGCTATTGGCTATTGCAAAGTGAAATAGCCAATAGGAATCTAGCTTATCATTCCTATGGTGGGTTTTTTTTTTCTGACTTCCAGCGGCCCCCGATGTCAGGAAAAAAAACTATCGCAGGAAAAGGTTTACTCTGCTGGATCGAGCAGAGTAAACCTTTCCAGGAGAAAGTCTTTCTCTCCTCGGCGGCCGGGAGCCGCTATCTAATAGCGGGAGACTCCCAGGCGACTCCTGGCAAATCGTCATTCGACCCCCGATGGGGTCGCGACCCACAGGTTGAGAACCGCTGGTCTAGGGACTAAAATAAAGAAAATATACTCACTTGATGCTTAGTTCTGAGGCAGTGACTGCACACCTCTCTCCCCCCTTCACTCTAGTGGGGGAATGCCCTTTGGCATCCTCACGTCTAATGATGTCACAAGTCCTTAGCCTGCCAGAGCCCCAGGGAGAAGAGGCAGTGGGGACCGGTCCAGCAGCAATGCAGGACTGTTGATCAGGTGAGTATATTTTCTTTATTTGCGCCCCTAGACCAAAATGAGTAGTTAAGCCTTGCAGGCCCACTGCAAGGGTTAATTTTTACATTTCCTGGAGTTCTTTAAGGGCTTGTTCACACCATGTACAGACCAGAATGTTTTTTTGTCCGCACCTGAAATGCTCCCCAATGAATTCCTATGGTATTTCTGGGCTCTGTTCATACCAATGCAGTCCATTCCAGTGCGGAGAAAATAATGCTGCATGCACTATTTTTTCTGGTCTGGCACGCACCAAAACGCATGTACAAATTTAAAAATACATGTATATGCATGAAAACGCACTGGGCTGCACCGGAAAGCCCATTTTAAGCTAAAAAAATAAATTAAAAAACGCACCAGAACGTGTCAAAAATTCAGAGACGCATCCAGATCTGGTCCGGAAATTGTGTGAACAAGCCCTTAAAGAACGCTGGAGAGAATGAATATTTAAATGATGCTATGAGTATATCAATGGGTACATTTATATGCTCATTCCTTCCAATGGTCTCTGGAATTGTAACATTGTATCTCCTTACTAATGTATTTATCTCAACTCTACCTAGGGGCCATAATGTGGTCATTTCTACATTCACATTGTTTTTTATGAATATAACTATTGAAGAACATCCGATCAGAAATGGAATTACACCAAGAACATTCGTTTTTGCCCTATTCTCACAACTGGTTGACTCGCACAGAACGAATGTACATGCAGTTTTGCTGGACTAAGATATGATAATTGTTTTATAATTAGATCCCATAGTATTAACTATATGTTCTGTGAGTTGTGTGGAACTATAGTAATAAAATACAAACATGACATTTCAATTCTTTTTTAAGCATCACGCTTGCTATTTAGTACCAGCTATTTGAGTTAGCTATGGGATTGCTGTCCTTGATATTGTCATTGCTAGGAATACATTAATTGACATCAAGGAAAGCTCTGTGTTCTAGAAGTTCCAGAGATTTGTGGCTGTGTCGCTGAGTGACACTTGGAGTTAGGACCATGCCATGCTAGGAATAGTCAGCAGAAAGGGAAACTTACCTTGTTGTTCTCAGACAGAGACCCCATAGCCAGTGAGGGAGCGATGCAGTAGAAACAGATTGGATTTCTTTCTGGAGCCTACTGCGGGCCAGTAGCCAGGAAAGACAGGTTCAACAGTGTGACTTGGGCTTTAGGAACAGAATAAGGCAACATTAGTATCTCTTGTTATCCCGTGCAGCTGCTGATGACCATGACACACCAGAGATTTGCAGCTGTCTATATAAGCAATCAAGCCAGCTACAGCAGCAAATCCATGGTTGCACATATGACATGGCCCCTAGCTTGGTGAAGGAACTGAAAGAGAAGAGTGCGAGTCAGTCTTGGAGGAAGCTTGTACTGAGGGAAATGAGAGTCTCCATCTTCTTGCAGAAGACGTGTATCTAAACCTCTGTTTTTAACCTTAGCAGTTAGATAGTTTTTTTTTGCATGCTGGCTGGTGAGTGTGCTGGGAAACTTTTTGCTGTTGTACTGTATAAAGCCCTTCCATGTGCACCTTGCTGTAAAGCTGGTGACGAATTGATGAGTTTGCCATTTGTTTTGCGTGACTGATTTGGTGCAGTGACACATGGGGGGTCCCAGCTGCCGTTGTGATGTGCGGGGTCCCTTGTGCGTCCCTGTGCCTTTAAGGAGGTTGGGCTTCCTCTTGACAAACCTGCACCCAATTTTATATTTTGCCACATGTGCTCCAAGATGGAGACTCTCATAGTTTAGAGTTAGGACCACACTATATGGAGGTGCCTTGACGAGGCAGTGCGGCTTTCACATTTTCTGCAGAAGACGTGTATCTAAACCTCTGTTTTTAACCTTAGCGGTGGGATAAGTTTTTTTGCATGCTGGCTGGTGAGTGTGCTGGGAAAAGTTTTGCTGTTGTACTGTATAAAGCCCTTCCATGTGCACCTTGCTGTAAAGCTGGTGACGAATTGATGAGTGTGTTTGCCATTTGTTTTGCTAGCCAACTGTACATACCTCCCTTAGCATCGGTTTCCTTTTTAAAGAAGAGGCACTGTCACCTCTCCCATTCAGTGTAAAGCTCCCCACCCACCAATACCCACCTTACCAGCACTCCCCCACTGCAGCCAACACCGGAATCCTCAGTGGTGGTTGGTGTCAGACGGGAAGGGGAGAGGTGTTGTCACTTCCACTGTCATGTGACAATGCTTAGGCCCTATTCACACATTGTGGTGATGCACTTTCCTGGGCATTTGTTTCCTACATTTGATGCGTTTCTCCATTGATTTAAATGGGGCATAACAAACTCCTAATGCACAAAAAGTCACACATGTAGCAAATTCTGTGTTTCAACGTGCACAAACGTATAGGAAAAAAGTGCGTTTGCTCAGCCATGATTGGGGTGCTATGAACTAGTAATGGCACTGCAAGTGTGTTGCGTGCTTGGTGTGCATTTCATGAATGCGTGTCAAAGTGTGCACTTTTTGTGCGTTTGATGCGCACTCCATGAAACACCTATGTGTGAACGGGCCTTACAGTTGGTTGATAGACCTGAGCACTATCTGATTGCAAGAGGCCACATGCTCCTCCATACCTGAAATTCATAGGTGTCCGAGTGTTGTGCACACTTCCTGTGTTTTCTCAAAGATTCTAATGCGCACTCTTACGTCTTACCCTGAACAAAAGAATGATTAGCCTTAATGTTGTAGAGAATAGTATAGAGCAGTGGTAGCCAAACTTCGGCCCTCCAGCTGTGGTGAAGCTACAAATCCCATCATGTATCTGCCTCTGGAAATCAAGTCTGTGGCTGTCGGTCTTGCAATGTCAAACTGGAGGGCGGAAGGTTGGTCTACCCCTGATATATATACTATTCTCTATAAGTTTGGCTACCCCTGGTATAGGGGCTGGGTTTAAGTAATCTAGCAAAAGGTAACTGGGCAGCCCTGGCACCAATCAGTCCACAGAAATGCTGCGTGTTAAAGCACTATCTGTTCCAAAATAACAAAGTATAATACGTAAGGGTGGACTTCAAAACTTAAAAGGTATAACATGCAGAACCGAGATATCACCAAAATCAAAATATAGGGGGAGGGTTTAAGTAGTTTAGCAAAATGCAACTGAGCAGGGCTGGCACAAATCAGTCCTTATACTGCTGTGTGTTGTCAGCCTACAACAGGACCCAGGAACTTAGTGCATTTCTGGCAGACCAATAGGTATTTTTGATATAGAGTCTAAATTGTCCCTGTATGTATGCATATGAGATAGGGACCTTAGATTGTAAGCTCCTTGAGGACAGGGACGGATGTGAATGTGCACTGCGTAAATTGTCGGCGCTGTATAAATTCCTGTAATGAATAATAAGTAAATATAGAGGAGTGAATTTCCCCAATAGGGACAGATCTCTAACCCTTCCCTACTCTTTCCAGAACGGCAAAAAGGTTTTGCCTAAAGATACATTTTAACTACTTCAGTCCCACTTGAGCTTCTGCATACATTGGGAGTGTAGTGACATCACCGCACTTCCTATCAGTACGAAGGCTTGGGAAGAGTTGTTGCGGCTTTGTCAGCCTCCACCTACAGCAGTAGATCACTGTAGTCAGCAAATAGATCACTATTAGAAGTGATCGGCTGCTTTGTGAAGGGTTCCTAACTGACCAGATCAGGACCCCTCATTAAGAAAAAAATAATAATTTAAGAATGTGATATCATTTTAACCCCAGTTCACTATTCAAACGAAACCGCTCGTACTCCTGACCGAATAAAAACCCTTTGGAGTTGGGTGGGTGCAAAGAGTGACTACGGAGTGTTTTTGTTTGGTCTGGCATGGTGCTGTATGAGGACGCTAGGAAGGATATATCCATCATCATCAGGTACTTTATCATATTTATATGTAACACTTTTTTTGTAGTTTGTGTTTTATAGTTCATCTTGCTTTATTGTCAATGGCAGGAATCTGACGTTTATGTGACGTCATGGGGGAGTGCACTTTGCTGATGATTGGTTTATTGGTTTTCCCTACTCATGTATATATTGCTGCACTTGTTTGATGGATGTTCACTTGTTGTTTGCCTGAAGACGGAACTGTGTGGTTCAGAAGCGTCTCTTGACAATGTGACACGATGAGAAGTCAATAAACATTGATTGAAAATGTATCTGGAGTGCGGGTGACCTTTTCTACATTCATAATTTTAACCTCTTCCCAACCAATGATGGGATTATCCTGTCACGATCGTTCAGTAAATTAACAACCAGTGATGGGATAATCCCGTCATGTAGTACAATGAGCGCCGGTCCGAGGCAGATCCCAAACAGCAGATTAGGTGGTCCCAGCCCTTTCATCACAGTGATAGCTGAATGCTGTGATCACAGAGCCGTAACATCCAGAGAGCCGGCAGCAGCTCACTGTGTTGTGCAGCTGCGAGCTGGCTGTGTGTTACAAACTGATGCAAAGTATCTCTAAGGAGAATAATGTATTTTCCTCAGAGAAACTAAGTATCAAAGCCCCTGTAAATAAAATAATAACCCCTTAGTGCCCCCTAGTTTAAAAAAAAGTAATACAATTTCAAAATAAAAAAGTTTTACAAATGTAAAAAAAAAATTAAAAAAGGGAAAAAAAAGAAAAAAAGAAAATAAGTTTAATAAAAAAAATTATACGAAAATATAGTGCAAAGGAGGCTATTAAAAATAGGAGACAAGGATACCAAATTCTAAAATTGTTCCACACTAAAATTGTATTTCACACTATTTTGTGACCTATAACTCCCAAAATAAACTGAAATCACAGACATATGATATACCCTATAAATCATGACAAATAAAATAATTTATTTCTGAATTACTTTCTGTTAGCTACATTAATTATGTAGACATTATTATTGCCAAAACTGTGAAAAAAATTGTGTTTTTTTTTGCATTTTTTGTATTTATTATAAAAAAGATAAGAATTTATATATGCGTGTCACATCAAATTAAAGCCCATTGCCCTTTAAAAAAAACCCGGCATATAATATGTGTAGGTGTAATGCATGAGGAAGAAGGAAATTATGGTTAAATAAACATGGTAAAAATGGCAAAATTGCTCCCGTCCCTAGGAACGAAAACATTTTCTGAAGCTGTGTCACTAAGGGGTTATTTAACTAACTTTGTTGAATACATTTTGCGGTGTATATATGGGGATGTGCAAATTACGTAAGCATTGCGTTTTTTCTACTGTTTTACTGTTTACTCCCGATAAAAACCATGAAAATAAAAATATATATATCCAAATTTGCTACCAAATGAAAGCGCTATCTATCCCGAAATAGCAATGTATAATAGGTTAGTGTAGATTTCAAAACCTAAAAGATATGACATTAAGAACTGAGATATGACCAAAATAAAAACAAAAAATTACTTTAGAACGCAGGAGGTTTTAAGGAAAAAAAAAAGGGACTCAAGTGGTTAACTTGTAAAGCTAGTTTGACAGTTTAGTAAATAATAAATCAGATACAAAACGCCAAGTAGTTATATTAAGTTTTCAGTTATTTTAAAAGCATAATGTTGCTTGGTTTGCATTGAGATACAGCGAGTGCGGGGCACCTGGACGATGATGGTTGTAATAAGAGGATACAGAATATTGCCAATCGAAAGGGAGTTTACACCTTTAAAAAAAAACTCAAAAAATTATAATAATCAATGCACACGAAACTATCAAAGAAAAAAATGTGCATTTATTATTTTTTTGTATTGGAACCAGTAAAGTATTGCAACTGCAATCAGTGGATTGCAGGTGCAATGCTCTGGCTTCTGAAGACTTTTCCTCCTGTCACTGTCCGTACCTTGGTGTCAGATCACAACCTGGTGGCTGTGATCTTACCATAATTCAAATTAGCCCATTAACCCATAATATTGGTGTTTTATAAAACATGGCTGGAAAATAAAACGTAGCCTTTATGGGCTCATTCGCACAGGCCCTGCATGACCGTACAGCATTCACGCCCATGCAAAGACCCAATCCCAGAAGGGACAGGTGTTTTTGTATGCAGCAGACTGTACCTCCCAAGGGAGGATGCGGCTGCACGCAGATATGCGCAGTTACACACATCCGTGCGGGTCCGGGAGCCTGCACTTGAATGCTGACAGTCTACGTCCAAGTGCAGACACCTGGACCCGCACGGATGTGCAGGTTCGGGTCTGCATGCACCCACATGCAGCCTTGTCCTCCCAGGTACAGGATGCTGCATGCAATTACACGTAGCACCTGTCCATTCAGGCATTCGATCTTTGCATGGGCGTGAATGCTGCACGGGCATGCACGCCCATGCAAAGACCTGATCCCAGAAGGGACTGGTGTTATTGTATGCAGCAGACTGTACCTCCCTATGGAGTATGCGGCTGCACGCAGATACGTGCAGTTACACGCAGGCCTGAATCTGCACATCCGTGTGGGTTCGGGAGCCTGCACTTGAATGCTGACAGTGTGCGTCCAAGTGCGGGTACCTGGACCCGCACGGATGTGCAGGTTCGGGTCTGCGTGTACCCACATGCAGCCTCGTCCTCCCAGGTACAGGCTGCTGTATGCAATTACACCTAGCATCTGTCCCTTCAGGCATTGGGTCCTTGCATGGGTGTGCACGCCCGTGTGAATGAGCCCTAAGAAACACAGCTTTATAGCACCAGACACCATTCCTTTTCAGGACTGTCATGTTTTGTGCACAAAATACACTTGCGTTTGGTTGAGTAATGCTCTTGGCTTTTGTGTCAGAGAAATACCTGGTAATATAAACTGCCAGTAAAAAAGAAAACACAACATTTTACAGGCTGTAGTTCTAAAATCCCCTAGTGTTTTGTGACACCAAGTCAAAACTAGAAATGAATGCATTCTCACCAAAACACATTCAGAAATCAGTGTTAACCACAACAAAGACTAACTCCTACTGTCCCCTTAAACGAAAACCTCCACAGCAATAACGCCTTCCACTAACGCCTTCAAAAGCGACATCACCTTCTCCTATCCCCTACTACAATGTGGCAGCCATTTTACACTTTTTAAAGAGTACGGAAGCTACCACAAATCCTTACCACTTACCACTTTTGTCCCACTTCCCCTAAGCAGGTTTTGGGGGCCAAACATCGGATTCTAAACCCATGTCAGGATGTAAACAACGTATAGTTGTTCTCCTTTAAAGGATGACTTCACTAAATGTGACATTGTCCTTTAAGGTGAACCTGTTTTTTTCCTGCATGTGTTAAGCCCAGGCTTGCTTACAGGTAAACATTTTATATGTACGTAGAAAGTTAAAACAACATCTCAGAGATTAACAACCATCGGTGCAGCTCAATCTTTATCTCTGCATTGCTCAGTACAGCCATACATAATATTCTAGATACGGGTACACGTTGGTGTACACACACACACACATATATATATATATATATATATACATATACACACACATATATATATATACTGTATATATACACATATATATACACACACACAGTATACAGTATATATATTTCTGGGAGCATTTTAGTATATTTGCTCCCTATAGGGGTTTGAGATGTGACTTACAGCCATGATGATATGATAAAGCACACTTGAAGTAGTGTGTGCCATGTAGACTCTGTATTCTTTTGTAGAGGTTTGCGACAACCTTTAGGGGACCACATCCTAAACCAAATGTTCCACTTCCTGCGATATTGTTAAAAATAGTACCTATTCATATACAATAGCATCAATGCACAGGAAGAGACCATCCCAGGCGACAACTTTCCAGAGACGGATGCCATCTTAAGCTACCCATAGAATCAGCCAAAATTCGCACAGTGTATGGGGCTGTCGGCTCCCTTTCAGCCGGCTTTCCTTGATCAGCTGATCGAAGGAGCCGGCTGGAAAATCTTTATATGATCAGAGCCGGCAGCCAATGATCTGCCTGCTCTGATTCAGTATTCTGACAGGTGCTGGCGGCACATGTCAGAATACAATGCAAACAGCGTCAATTCCTCGATCGACACGCTGTTTGTGTTGATAGAGGAATCGCGTCAATTTTCTATGTTCAGCCCACGGGTTGAACGAAAAAAATTGATAGGCGTATGGCCATCCTTAGGTTCAGTTTGATGAAGCACAACACATTACTCAGTGTAATCTTTCATTATGTTAATTATGAGCCAATGCAATTTTGATATGTGCATGGAGGCCACCAAGTGCTGTCCACAACAGTGGTATTTCATGAGCCACCACAGGTGCAGACATTTTATATGAAGAGCCCTTATTTACTAATAACATTAGAGGATAAGCAGCACTCAGAAGATATGGGCTATTGGATGTATGTGACGCTGTTTTTCAATAAATGAATACAAGGATTTGACAATATCTTCTGAGTGCTGGTGATCCTCTACTTTTACAAGTTTGACGTGCACTTTTACAAGTTTCTCCTTTTTGGTAACTAGCTTGGGTTTTAAAGAGGACTCCACTTTTGGCCAGCTTTCTAGTAACAATGGTTTTATAAGACAGGACAAAGACCTAACTTTTTAAATATAATGTTTTCTACCCCTATGTTTGAAAATGTGTATGTATGTTTCACCCCCATGGCCTCCCATAAAAAGAAAAAAAAGAAAACTGTGTCTTTGGGTCTTTAAAAAACTTGTACCTTTGGTGTACAATGGAGTCTTACTGATGGTTTTATTTTTTAAATGGTCTGTGTATAGACATGCAGTCTGATGGGGTATTGATGTACTAAGCAGACACCTTCATGCTGGTGGTACATTACATGAACGGTAATTGGCCACTGAAATGCAAACACTTTCCTTCAGACATAGAGATGCATATTTAATTTTGTCATGGAATAGGGATGATGAATTATGTAGGATCAACGATTCAGCACTTTTAAATTCTCCTGAATATTTGCATGTAGCGCTGTCTGATTTGTTAAGTATTTTCCAGCATAAATTAACTTTCAGTGTAAATCAGCTAAATACTTTCCATGTGCATAAAAACCAAGGTGTGCAAAGTCTTAAACTGGCCATGCACTGCCTTAATTTCAACCAAATCCTGCTGAGTCAGCCAAAATTCAAGCTGTGGGTTGCCCTGTTAGCACCACTCCATTTACACAAAAGTAGGGGGGCCCTCGGAGCAAAAAGTGACTACAGCTATATGGCCAGCTATACAGTTTGTTTGTTTGTTTTTTAAGCAGCTACAGCTTGAGTAGAGAAGTCTGGCCCCAGTCAACATGTTGTAAAGAAAGATCCTGGCTCTATGTGTGGAAGCAGGGCTCTCTCTGCAGAGGTCTGACTTGCTCCGTGCTTATTCCAAGCTAGAATTCTTTAATCATCACAGCTAATGATTTCTTCTCATTGGAGAGCTCTAGCTCCGGTTCAGCAGGGGGGCTTGTCACACGTCCGCAGAGAGACCAGTGTTTCCACACACAGTGCAAGGGTCCTTTTCTATAGCAAGCTGGCAGGGGACAGGCCTTTTTTTGTGGCTGCCTTCTAAAGAAAACGAATTGTAGGGCTTTGCACTTGCTTTGTTTTGATGCAGCCGTAAATGTATTACCTGATTTTAACTCAAAATTCAGGGCTTTAAGAACCGAGGCAGTCATAATTATTGAATGTACAAGTCAACAAAATTAAAAGTATACAGTGTTTATAGGAAATCGCAAATGTGTTATTTGCCAAATCACTCGATCCCAAGGGCCGCACCTCCCTCCCCCACACATACCCAGCTCAACCTAAACTGACACATCACTACCAGAAAAACAGGTTGTGTATAAACGGGCTAAGATATACTGTATTTATAACCAGGCTACAACCGAAACCATATGAAATTAGGTCTGAGTAGGGGTTGAAAGGTTTCTGCCGCCCATCTTTAGCCCCTACTCCCGCACCATCTGAAAAACTTTTGAGCCCTTAACCCCTGGTTCTTTCTTAACATCTGACCTCCTTCCTGGCTCACCTACCCCAGTTCCTGTTCTCTTTTCCAGAGGCCCCCCCTCACTATTACCAACCCCCTTCACCCACCCTTACCTCCTCCTCTCTCTCTTCACTCTTACATTTTTTCTTTCTTTGTTTCTTTCTTTCTTTCTTTCTTTCTTTCTTTCCCACCCTCAATATGTAAAGATCCACTTAATGTTATAGGGCAACACCTTTCAAACGACCTTGACGTTTTGATTACTGTTAACTGAACTCGTACGATTTTACCGATTTATAATATTATATATCTACAACATATGCTTCTATTTCTCTGTAATGTATTGTTCTGCCACAAACAAAAGGAGCGCCACAAGAGATCACATTTCTTCACCAACTTATTATAGTAGCATCTCTGTGCACACCATAACAAAGTGCAATCTGTCCCCATTCAGAAGAAGGAAGGCATGGAGTACTCACAACTTTGTATCCGCTTTTATAGCTGCTTCTAACCAGTCACCCTGCACAAGGAGAGAGCACAGCAGTGACGGGGCAGATTTGGAAGAAATTTGAGCTGTGGGCAGTCCTATCACCACCACCTGCTTTGCCAAAAGGTGATTTTTTTTCTCTCCAACGTTTCTTCAATAATTAATCCAGGTCTAACAAATATATATTACCCAGGAAAATATTTATTTACATTTTGCCAAAGCAGATCTAAATCATACACTTTTCACTGTCTGATAAACTCACATGTGAAGAGATAACCCCCCTCCCCCCCAGCATTACCACACTTTATTATAACATTACACAATGATTAAATGTGTATCGCGTTTTATACAAGCCTATTTATAGTAAAGTGAAACTGAAAATAAATTACACAGACTGTAACTGCCTGCATACATTCAACTTATTGCATTCATAGCAGCTTTGCCTTTATAACAAACGTTACCTGCTCAAAGGATTTTGACTGCAAAAAGGGGGGATTTTTTTATACCTTTGACTGTTTACTTGATGCCACCTTACATTTTTATTCTGTGGTTACTTATTGTAGAAGATCACGCCCTTAACCCGTTAGAAAGGGGGTTTCCATTTGTCTCATTTACTTTCTTTTTGTATTGAAGGTAGACTCACTTGGGAAGGTAAAGACATGCTTCGCAGATCTCGCAAAAAACGTAAATCCTAACTGTAAGTAATTGACTTTTTTTAAAATAATTTCTGTGCAATTTCATGAAAATGATTTAAAAAAACAAATGCATGAATAAAAGCAATAAGGAAGAGTATTGATTCAAATGTATTACTATGTAAGTTTTAGTTGATTTAGAACCTTACACGAGGTGCTGAAACACTTATATACCTCAATGGCATTCAACAAAGAGTTTTTAAAGCAGTGCTAATTCTAAAGCCTCAGTAACGTATAGCAACCAAACAGAATTCACTTAGCTTAGGTCAAACCAGCGGAGGATAGATACTAATTGGTTGGCACGGGTTACTGCACTTAAAAATTTGCACTTAAATATAAAAAATCTAGATTAAATAAGGCCTTACATTTTTAACCATTAGAACTAGGTCCTCCTGAATTATTCCAGCCCTGGAACCTTTTGTACAATAGAAGACTGTTGGATACGGATGTCAAAAGAGAGGGCGAGATCTATAATAATTTATAACATTATTTATTTTATAGCTCTCTCTAACACACTCAATAAACTATATATATATATACACACACATACACACTGTATATAGTATATACACACATATAAGTATACATATATACACAATGATCTGTATAATACATGGATAATTTTCCTACATAAATAAATATACTTTTAAAAGTTGTTATTTCTCCTTTAAGCCACATTCTTTTTCCTTTGTCCGTGCATTTTTTGCATGTCCGTAACCTCATTTTTCACACAATTTCAGGCTTGTGTGTTTTTGGCAATGGAACCTAGTTACTAGGAGGAGAACAGTTGTTGGGCACGAAATGATGCCAAAAGTGAGCATTACATGCAGTTTTCAGGCTTCTTTTAGGCACTCCCATTGAAGTCTTTTGAAATCTAAAGAGGAGTGACCGTTGACTTGCAGTTTCAGTCTCCGATAACTTCCGTTAAGTTCTGTTGTGTTGTTTTGTTTTTTTTCTTTTTTGGGCAATCTTTATTTTA
The DNA here is from genome assembly GCF_000935625.1 of Nanorana parkeri. NCBI lineage: Eukaryota > Metazoa > Chordata > Amphibia > Anura > Dicroglossidae > Nanorana > Nanorana parkeri. The sequence goes on from NW_017306463.1 coordinate 933,368, forward strand.
ATTAACATGTCCTGAGTGGACAAACAGCCATCTGTTTTTTTTAACTTCCGTTCTGTTGCATTGCGAATCTGTTTTTGTTACGTTATGTTACATTGGACTGAAAAAAAGTAGAGCATGCTCTACTTTTTTCACAGCACTGCAATGGAATGCAAAGGATCGCAGCGGTGTAAACTGGTCCCATTCATACCTATACATTTTTCGGTGCCCTTGCGTTAGCATCCGTTAAAAAATGGATCGCAACACAACGGATCGCCTGTACTTTTTCAGATGTGATGTGTTTAGTGACAGCACATCATTTAGATGTGAACGGGCAAAATAGAATAACATAGAAATCTGGGTGTTGAGCGTTGAAGCGCTTCTGGAAATGCACTTCAGATCTCTCAGGTGTAAATGGGTTGTTAAGGAATCTGGAGCAGGTAAATCTCTTAAGTCCCTATTCATACCAGATCTGTTGCTATCCATTTTTCAATAGATGCCAAAAGAGGGTAACCCAAAAAAATGATTGGGTGTAATGGAACCAGTTCACACCGCTCCATTGCGTTATGTTGTGCTAACAAAATAGTAGAACATGCACAACTTTTATTTCAAGGCAACGTGATGCAACGCAGCGGTGTGAACTAGCCCCATTGACGCCCATTAATTTTCCTGTGCCCATGCCTTAGCATCCATTGAAAAACAGATTGCAACAAATTGGAAGGTACAATCGCAAGTCAATGGACCCTCCATTGATTTACGATTATCTTCCGATATTGTTGTTGAAGGAAGGGCCATTACAAGGAGGGAAAGAAAATCCCTTGCCGATTGCAACTAGTCAGAATAGTATTAGTAAGAAAAAAAATGAGATCGCTGATTGGCTGCTGCGTGCACTTCCTGCGTCAAAGGTATTTCATGAAGAAAGTACAAAGGGTCATATTCAACACTGAATTTAACTTGTATTTTCCTTTCACAGCATCAATATGGAAGATATGGAATATATAATACCCCGGCTGGAGGAATTCCTCTGCCAGAATGTTCCTTGGCTGGTGGAGGCAGTGGAAAATCTGTTGCCTGGTGAAGACCTTAGCCAAATTCTACAGATGACAGACGACAGAGGAAAGGTCTCCGCCATTATTCAGAAAATGAGGAAATTCCACACTACAGCCTGGAAGCAGCTTGTAGAACTCATCTGCATGAACGGTCAACTTCCTATAGATCTGGAGGTGCATTTGATGAGCCTGGATGCAGGTTAGTCCTAAATTTATTTAAAGCAGAACTCTGGGCAGAAATGTTATTAGCCCTTGCAGTGGGGGCTACCCCTGGTCTGCAAGAGTTAACTGCTAATTTTTGCCTAGGGTAAAAAAAAAGTTATACTCACCTCAACCTCCAAAACGGCCAGCTCTTAGACCGGTCCCAAGAGCGGTCTCCTCTGCAGAAGTCTAGGAATACTTGAGTCATCACATCCAATACAGGATGTAGGATGTAAGGATGCTGAGGGACATACCACCGCTGCAGCGGATGAGGTGACAGGCTGGAGGGAGCGCTGCCAGCTCGGCGTTTTGTGTGAGTACAATTTTTTCTTTCCTGTCCCCTAGGCACAAATGAGCAGTTGACTAAACTAATTAATAGTTAATAAAAGTTCTGCCCAGAGTACTTCTTTAAAACAAATAGGTTATTTTGTGCTTTGGAAATTAGATTGAAAGCCCAACTACAGCTAAAACTTTTTTTTTTTAATTTTGTTTAGAGTGGGGAGGGGTTAACTAGTTTAGTATAGAGTGGGGAAGGGTTAGCTAGTTTGGTATAGAGTGGGGAAGGGGTAACTAGTTCAGTATAGAGTGGGGAAGGGTTAGCTAGTTTAGTATAGAGTGGGGGAGGGTTAGCTAGTTTAGTATAGAGTGGGGAAGGGTTAGCTAGTTTAGTATAGAGTGGGGGAGGGTTAGCTAGTTTAGTATAGAGTGGGGAAGGGTTAGCTAGTTATTATAGATTGGGGAAGGGTTAGCTAGTTATTATAGAGCAGGGAAGGGTTAGCTAGTTTAGTATAGAGTGGGGAAGGGTTAGCTAGTTTTGTGCTGAGTGGGGAAGGGTTAGCTAGTTTAGTATAGAGTGGGGAAGAGTTAGCTAGTTTGGTATAGAGTGGGGAAGGGGTAGCTAGTTTGGTATAGAGTGGGGAAAGGTTAGCTAGTTTGGTATAGAGCGGGGAAGGGTTAGCTAGTTTGGAGTAGAGTGGGAAAGGGTTAGCTAGTTTGGTATAGAGTGGGGAAGGGTTAGCTAATTTGGTATAGAGTGGGAAAGGGTTAGCTAGTTTGGTATAGAGTGGGTAAGGGTTAGCTAGTTTTGGTATAGAGTGGGGAAGGGTTAGCTAGTTTGGTATAGAGTGGGGAAGGGTTAGCTAGTTTGGTATAGAGTGGGGAAGGGTTACCTAGTTTTGTGCAGAGTAGGGAAGGGTTAGCTAGTTTTGTGCAGAGTGGGGAAGGGTTAGCTAGTTTGGTATAGAGTGGGGAAGGGTTAGCTAGTTTTGTGCCGAGTGGGAAAGGGTTAGCTAGATTAGTATGGAGTGGGGAACGGTTAGCTAGTTTGGTATAGAGTGGGAAAGGGTTAGCTAGTTTAGTATAGAGTGGGGAACGGTTAGCTAGTTTGGTATAGAGTGGGAAAGGGTTAGCGAGTTTAGTGTAGAGTGTGGAAGGGTTAGCTAGTTTAGTATAGAGTGGGGAAGGGTTAGCTAGTTTGGTATAGAGTGGGAAAGGGTTAGCGAGTTTTGTGCAGAGTAGGGAAGGGTTAGATAGTTTTGTGCAGAGTGGGGAAGGGTTAGCTAGTGTGGTATAGAGTCGGGAAGGGGTAGTTAGTATGGTTTAGAGTGAAGGGTAGGTTATTTTATTGTTCTCTGTGTCTCAGTTGGAAAAGCATGTTATATTTTCATAGCAGAGAAGATTGTTAGAACATCTGCCAGGTTTTTAATTCTATGGGGGGGGGATTTATCAATACTGGAGCAGACAAAATCTGGAACAGCTGTGCATGGTAACCAACCAGCATCTCTCTTCAGTTTGTTCAGTTAAGGTTTGAAAATGAAAGAGAGAAGCTGATTTGGCAACTGCTCCAGATTCTGTCTGCTTCAGCTTTGATAAATTCCCTCCACCGTGTCTTCCTGTCCCAATTGCAACTTACTTTTCCTGATCTGGTGTTGTCTGGACACTAACTAGTGGAATCTCACCAGCAAAGACAAAAACAGAAATAAAAACATGTCAGTTCTGACGTTATTCATTCTATCCAAATCTAAAAGACATGTTTTGGCTAGACTTGGGCTTTAACCCCTTCATGACTGAGGCCTTTTTTCCATTTTTTGCACCCATGTTATATTCCACATTTTAGGCCTGAAAATTACTTAAAACACCCACACATTATATATTTTCTGAATGCCAAGACCCTATAGAATAAAATAGTGGTAGAAGGGGGAGGCGGCCCCTTCTTCGGGACACAGAAGCGATCTGGTGACAGGTAAGTCGCCAGAATCGCTTCTGTTGTAAAGCCGACAGTCACAAAGGGGTTAAGCCTTTTGCTGGACCAGTTTTTGTATGCTGAGGCTTGCTTCTACAACATAAAGGGAAAAAAATAAACATTTTGCCCTATTCTGCATATTATTCCTTATATGATTCCTAAGATATTTGAAAACATCCAGTTTATTATTAGCTAGTGTAGCCCCTACCGGGCTTGGCCTACATTCTCAGGGATTGCCATGTGGTAGAGTTCAGTCCGCCCCCATATTATTATTCCTTATATGATTCCTAAGATATTTGAAAACATCCAGTTTATTATTAGCTAGTGTAGCCCCTACCGGGCTTGGCCTACATTCTCAGGGATTGCCATGTGGTAGAGTTCAGTCCGCCCCCAGGCTTGGCCTGGGGGGTGGCATGTACAAGGTTGGAGAAGCTGACTAGGCCTCAAGCCTGGAGGAGGCCACATGTGGACCCAGGTGGGGTCTGGAATTATCTGGGGAGGAGAACCAGAGGAGCCCTATGACTGCTGGAGGTGTTTGAGATCCTCATAGACCTTGGGAACAAGTCTGGTGTGTCTCCCAGGGAAGATCTCATGCACATCCCTATTCAGCTGTTGTTCTAGTGCACAGTGTCAGCCTTTGTTTTACTAAAGTCATTCTGCACAGGTGAAGCCTGAAGGGATTGGTGAGTCTGCATTCTGTTTATTGGATGGATGTCTGAAGCCCTATACCCTCTCTCCCAGTGTTGCTGTTCATTAATAAAGCATTCTAAAAAGTCCTTAAAGTGACTGGCGCCCAATTTATCGATCGCACCCCCTTTGCTGGCTAAGGATCCACCCTGAGAGTGAAATGTCAGCCCTACCTACCCTTTGGGGGTCCACCTCAGGTCCATGGGGGTCAGGGGGACACTACACTAGTTTTTTACAGGCCTTTCTGTCATGACATTGTTAGAATTGTTCAAACTGTATTTTGGGTATATTGTAGGTTTACTTAGCATTATTCATTAGAGCACAAACTTCAAAATAAAGTCTTGCTATAAAGAAATTATTTAATAGTTACCTGCCCAGCCATTTTTGTTGTTGACCTTCACTGTCTTGAAGATCTACAGCTTGCAATAGAATCTTCAGCATCCGACACTCCCAGAAGTGTCAGATGCCTGGTGCCCCTCTGTGCTCTGTGAGTCGATCTGCTGACCCCTACGTCACTGCAGGACATAGTAGTGATGTAGAAGCTGGCAGATTAAACTGTAGCAATCAGTGGTGAAGGGGGCAGACATCAAATACACTTGTAAGTGTTTTGGATTCTGAACATTATGCAGCTATTGTAGCTATTCAAGAGAGTGAAGATTTTGGTGAGAGGGGCAGGACAGGTAAGTATTCAGTCTTTACGGGGAGAAGTTTTGAATCTATTGCTATACTTAAAAAAAATAACTTAAAAACTTAAAAATCAACATATATACCTGCCTCATTATCTTCCTCTGGTGGTGGGCAAGTCCTGAATGCTGCAAAATTCAACTGTGTGCCCAGGCCAGCATGAGGATCCACTCACAGGAAGGATTCCCTGGCAGTCTAGCATCACAGGAAGTGAGTTAATTGACCCTGGCCGTCATCAAGTGTACTGGCGTTCCCTGACAGTCTAGCCTCACAGGAAGTGGGTTGATTGACTCTGGCCAACACCAAGTCTACTGGCGTTCCCTGACAGTCCAGCCTCACAGGAAGTGGGTTGATTGACCCCGATCAACATCAAGTGTACTGGCGTTCCCTGACAGTCTAGCCTCACAGGAAGTGGGTTGATTGACTCTGGCCAACACCAAGTCTACTGGCGTTCCCTGACAGTCCAGCCTCACAGGAAGTGGGTTGATTGACCCCGATCAACATCAAGTGTACTGGCGTTCCCTGACAGTCTAGCCTCACAGGAAGTGGGTTGATTGACCCTGCCCATCATCAAGTGTACTGGCTTTCCCTGACAGTCTAGCCTCGCAGGAAGTGGGTTGATTGACCTTGGCCATCATTAAGTGTACCAGTGCCGTATCACAGAAGGGTGAATGTGCAGGAGACAGTGCCAGAGTGGAGGGGAATACTGCAGCTAAAGCTGCTTTTTATTTTAGTTCTTTTTACTGTAGGGAAATATATTTTAAAAAATGAAAAATAATAGAATGGAATTTAGCTTGGCACCAGTCATCTTGCACCTTATTGAAATGTGTAGACTACATATAGGATTGAAGCATATGCAGCAGAAATTCAAGTATTTGGCCTTTTATGTGCAGCAAGCTTTTATTGCTGGATGAAAGGGGCATTTATAGGGTGCCTTGTTGTTATCAACCTATCTCAGGGGCTGCACAGTTTTCAAACGCCTGTCTAAAATATTTGCGTAGATTAATTTTGATGTTTTGCAAATCTATGAATAACATGAGGTTAAAACCACCAGAGTAGCTTAGCACTGGCAGTATCTTCCTGTTTGCTTAAGTACAGCAACGGCTGTCTGAGAGAAGCACATTCACTTTATCACTCAAACACAGCCACATAGATCGAAAGCAAACACTGTAGGAGGAACCTCAGCAAACAATGCCCGGTACTAAAACTGCATTGGAATATTAAAGAGGAAGTTTTCTAAACTCTGCACCTAAACGATTATAGTCCCAATGCAATTTAAGAAACAATAACCTTTTTTTGTAATAGGTATACTATTTAGGGCTCCCAATCCCTTTTCAATTAGGCAAAAGTGTAAGACATTAAAAAAAATCTGAACCTATGTCTGCCCACCTTATGCTTCATTTTGTCATAGTCTAAAGGGCCAGTCTACACAAAAGTGATAAATATTTTTAGGTGGAACCTGGTCAGCCGGGTCATCTCCAGGCTTCTTATATGTCTTGAGCATTGCAGCAGGGGGATATTCCACCATCAATGTTTACGTGCTATAGCTCCTCCTGTTTTATGCTCTATAATCTAAAATACATTTGCCCATTTTGCATCAATTTGCCTCTCTATTACCCACAATAAGCCAACAATAGGCCATACTTCTCTTTTACAATTTTTCATACCTGTTATTGGCAGTGCCTAATACCTATTATATGTAATTCCTCATATGTCTGTATTACACATAGTGCTTTATACCTCTGAATTAAGCACGGTGCCTTATACCCCACTAATACACAGAATGACTCCTCCCTACAGAGCAGACTTCCCTAAAGAAACAAATTATATTTCACTGGTTGCTAAAAGACTTTTCCTTTAGTAACCATGGATAGGACCAAGTTGGGAGTTTCATACAGATTCCTTCAATATTCACATGCTAAATGGCTGTCCTACCTAAAGACCCATTCTCTGAAGTGCCACTTACGTCTAACGCTACTCTACAACTTAGGGTGTGCTTAGACAGCAGAGAGGTAAAAAATCAATTCACTATATTCTAGTATGTGCACAGGCGATCCCCTCTATATTCTATAAGGAACCTTTAAGGGTGACCAGTATAAGATGTCCACCTTTCCTCATATGGCTGAAACCAACTGATAACTCTAAACACGTTGCAATCATCATATGCAGTATTTTTTCTTTTACATTGAAAATGTTTCTTCCAACCAGAATAATACAAAGTTTTTTTCTCTTGCCATTAGACCAGTAGAAACTTTGTCTGTGTTTTTATTTTAGAATCAGCTGAAACTAGTTGGAATGGTTCATTTTCAAATGAAGATGGTAGACAACGAAGAATACAAGGTAAGTTTTCTTAGCTAGAGGCTTATTTTAAACTCACCTGTCATTAAAATATAAAAAATTCTTAGCTATTACTATTATTAATATTCAAAAACTTTTCAGCTGATCTAAGAAATTACCAACGCTTTGGCATGTGTTTAGAAACATATAAGTTTTGAAAGATAAAAAAAATCACCTACATGGCTTCATCAGGTTTGCAACATGTTGTTAATATTCTTCCAGGCTGTGGCGTCTCAGCTTTTCTTTACTAGTTTGTGGCTTGAGTGTGGTAAATGCTATATTTCTACTTATTTAAATACCTATAGTGTCATTTCAAAAAGTGTATTGGCCTGGGAACAGCCTGTGTCATCAGTCTGGAGAGGCATGGGAGAGGGGACTTCCTTTTCAACTAATTAGAAAGCTATCATCTTATATAGTGTCATTAGACGTATTTGATGGTGACAGTCCTAATGGATGCTCATCCATTTCTCGCTAAGGCAAACTTTACCTTTAATACCATGTTACACCCATACTCAGGATGTAACATGAGACATTGTCACATCACCAGCCCCCCTCCCCCATCCTGTCACCCCCCTTTACTTGAATTGAGGGGTTCTTCTCCTGTCATTTTTTTAATCTGGCACAACTGTGCATGGCTCTGCCCACACAGCCAGGTCATCCATTCACAGATCCTTTGACAAGAGAACTACAAGTACTTCTGCTGCGGTGAGAGAGGGGACGTATTGTTCTCAATGGAATAGAAATGCGATGACATTACCACACTTGTAGTCCATTCATACTTCCTCCCATCCCTATCAATACCTCGATATGGGTAGGAACTGGAGGAAGAGTCTGCAGGACCAGAACATTACACCCACAAGTAACTGATCAGGGTGGCAATGCTTTACTGTCTGCAATGCAAATAATAATAATAACAATTTTCTATTTTATGAGTATGTGTGCATTTAAAAAAAAGTCTGTACCTCTGATCATTAAAAAGCAGCCCCTGAGCTCTAGCCAAGTGCCAAATCTCAGGGGATGAATTTGGGGGAATAGTATCATCATCTAACTGCAGACAGGAGGAACTCTCATTGTTAGTCCTGGAAGTAGATGCTGACAATTGATGGTGTCTGAACAAATGCCACTTTAAAGCTTCACTCAAGGCTTATCGGCTTCTCTCCTGTACCAAAATTGCTTACTCTGATTTCACTTCACATTGTGTGCATTGCATGCTAAAGCAAGCTCAGATAGCACTCACCTCATTTCCTGGCTTGAGGACACACAGCATCATCTAACTCTTTCCTCCCCAGCCTTACTGTCCCTGCTCCACCAACTACATTCATTGGATTTCAGTTCTTTTAATCATAGAGGCTCAGCATTACACGTGGGTGTTAACACAGCTTCCTGTTTTTAGGAAACTTAGTACAGCACAATGCTGGCCCCTTCCACCAGACATGATCTGCCTGCATTGCACACAGAAGAAAAAGACCAAGTGATGAATGATATCACTGGGTTTAAAATAGGGTATGTAAAGAAAACAGAAAAGTTGTATTCAATAATGTTATTAGAATGTGGATGAGGGAGCAAAGAAGGAACCAGGTAAGGCAAAATATAAGCAGATAGAACGTTACCTTCAAGATATGTAAATGTACAGGGTCCCAGAAGACCCGGAAGCCGGCGGGGAGGTGAGTACTGATCAAATGAATTTTGATCGATTAAAAAATGTAACGATTAATCGAGTAATTATAAGCTCCTGCAATCCAATGTTTGTTGAACCACTAATAAAGATCTTAAAGGTTAGGCAAAGAAGCAGAGTTGGCCAGACCTTGGAAAAAGAAGCATCAAGCACAGAAGAAATAAAGAATCTGTTTCAGAGGACCAGTCTTCAGCAAACACATGTTATTCTACTGCTAGGAATGCCAGGTACTGGTAAGACTATGATGGCTCACAGGATCTGCTACCAATGGGCACGCGGGGAGTTCAGTCAGTATACACTAGCTTTTCTCTTTGAATTCCGGCAGCTGAATCGGATCAGTAGACGTTTTACTTTAAGAGAGCTTTTGTTCAACTTGTTTCTGATGCCAGATCTGTATTTAGAAGAAGCGTATGACTTTGTTATTAAGAATCCACAAAAGGTCCTCATCATATTTGATGGGCTGGATGAGTTTGTAGGACAATTCACAGCCAATCCACCGGACATGATGCTTCAAGTTGACCAAATGACCTCAATTTCTCATTTGTTTGCCTGTATTCTTTATGGGAAAGTCCTGCAGGGATGTACCATTGTAGTTACCTGCAGATCTAAACTTTTTAACAGTCTTCCAATAGATTACATCAACCACGTTGCTGAGGTTCTGGGATTCAATAAAGAAAAAGTTGTACAATATGTTGATGACTTTTTTAGCACAGATGCACTGAAAGAAAAAGTTCTAATCTATTTAAATGACAATAGCAAGTTGATGCACTTATGTTTTGTTCCTGCTTTGTGCCACATTGTATGTGTTTGCCTAGAGCACCTTTTAACCACTTCTGTACAGTCAAGTCTTCCTCAGACGATTACACAATTTTATATAGAAATGTTAAAGATTTTCATTCAGAAAAGACAGCCATCTCAGACAAATGAGACAACAATGCTGAAGACAATTCAGTCTCTGATTTTGGAATTAGCATATTTAGCGCACTATGGACTTGATCAAAACAAAACTGTCTTTTACGCTGGAGAAATTTCAAAGGAAATAAAGGGCTTTGCCCCAGACCATGGACTGCTGTCAGTTTTCGAGGTCAAGAGGTTTGAAAGTAGCAAGGATCTGGGTTATTCCTTCGTGCACCTTAGCTCTCAGGAGTTTTTTGCTGCTTTGCACTTAATTACCAATGGGACAGTAACACCATCCTCACTACAAAAAAGACTTAATCTAAAATCAAAGTGGAATTTGAAATTTAAGACAAAGGAAGAACTTACAGATCAATTTCATATATTCCTTTCTGGGCTATCATCCAAAGATTGTCAACCATTTCTTCTTGAGTTGTCAGAACACAGTGGACACTTAATCCGAAAGAAACAAGAAACCATTCTAGAATCTCTAATGAAAATGGCAGGTACCCAACTCACAGGGCCCAAGATAATCGAACTGTGTCATTGTGTTTATGAAACTCAGGATCAAAAATTAGCAAAGCTCATCGGGAATGATTTGGCCCACAAGTATGATCTGAAAAACTTTCGGATTACCCCAGTAGATATGACAGCTGTGATGTATGTGGTTAAACATGGGTTGTGCCTGGTTTCCTTAGATTTTGCAGGATGTCCTATGGAGCTGGAGTGCTTGGAAGTCCTCGGATCATGTGAAAATATAGAAAGCTTAAGGTAATGTTCATGTCACAACTTAACAAACACTGTGGGGTTGATTTACTAACCTTATAAACACACCACCAACATGTATACACCTCTCTAGTGTGTTCCCTCCCAGCATGATCTATGGGTGGAATCTAAACACCTTTGTAGTGTGTACACACCCAGCAGGTGTGTTGTGCAAAGCCCTGCATGAATTTGCAAGGTGATGTTGTGTAAATTAGCTCTGCGTTGTGTTGCTTGCGTTGATGAATGCAGGAATGTAAATGCATGAGCTAACCATTTTTGTCTAAACTGTGAAGCAGCATTATATATGCATCATGTGCATGATTTTTCCATATATGGCATTAGTGGAAATATGCTTTTAGAGACTTTTTGGTTGATAAATACATTTTGCTGTGTAAAAATCACACGCACCTAGTGCGTGCGTGTGTTTAGGTTAGTAAATCACCCCCTGTATATCTATACAGAAAATTACATTATTTTTTTCCATAGCAAAATGGCAGGGTATATTAGGTATACAGTAACAAAGGGAACAGCCAATCTGTACTGTCCAGGAAGCCTGTTTGCTTAGGTAATGCTGAGTAGTGATGGGGTCGCCCCTGGAAAAGCACCTTGTCCCTCAGCCGATGGGGACAAGGGCCTTTTCCCCACAAGCCCTGGGGGGTTGGATGTGGGGGTGCGGGCAGCTGGGCTTATTCACATCAGGGTACCCCTTTAATAAAGGGGCACCCAGATGCGCCCCCTCCCCCTTGTGAATGAGTAAGGGGTACTTGTACCCCTACCCTGTGGTTGGGTGCATTGCTTTACTCCATCAGGGCTTCACAAGGCACTGCGAGGTGTGCAGGGCCTTGTGGGGCACTCGGCTTGCGAACAGCCCGCCTAACGTCCTGACAGTTTGTGTTCGACGAACACACAAACCGCCGATTTTTGAGTGTTAAGCATTTATAAACTGTAACGTGACCCATATGGTGGAAGGCATGAGTGTATTCTGTTAACACATGATGATAATGCATTTCAGATGTTTGTATTATGTGTTTAAGGCAAAATGCAGGTCAATGCACCTAAATTGCAGCATGCAGGCTTTTTTCCAATAAAATCAGTGGTGTTGGGAAAATAATAGCTTTTCTTATGTTTATGCATTTGCGTGCACTGGAAAATGTTGCCAAATGCGAGATACTTAAATGCATCTGGTGCCAATGACACCTTTTTGGGGTTGATTTACTAAAGGCAAATAGGCTGTACACTTTGCAAGCAAATTTGCACTTTGCAAATGTGGTAAATTTGGTGACATTTCATTTTGCAAAGAAAACCCCAATTTGCAGGGGAAATACCCCACCCAGTGTTTTTGCTTTCACATAATTGGATTATGGAAGTCAGCAAAGCTTCACCTTTAGGAAACGTTCCCTGCAAAGTGCAAATTACCCTGCAAAGTTATTTGCCTTTAATATATGCCATTTTCTCTTGTTTTTAAAATAACTCTAATATCATTAGTATTTAGTACTGAATGATTATATCCACAATATATTGCTAACACTTTTTTTATTGTTTGTTTTCTTTCAGTTTCAAAAGCAAAAAGTATGGTGGTACATTTGCACATGCACTTTGTCCGGTGATAACTGGTATGAAATATCTGAAGAGGATCAGGTAACGTACTTTAATAATGTAACTTATTTACTGCACTGCTAAATGTTGTTCCATACTCCGAGTACACTAGGGGAAAATAATAATTTCTGACCTTTGAGACCTAGTCATCTATTTCCTTATGATTCGTGACATGGTAATAAATGTTTATGCTACACATCATTTAACATAAAAAAGCACAACGATAAAAGAACCCAACAAAAATAAAGATTTATTATTAACAAATGTTAATGTTTAACTTTAACAAAATTCTGTAAATTGCACAATTTAACGCTATAGAGATATGCCTATAACATATACAGTATAATTAGGAATCCCCCTACAAAGTTCTGCATTTACCCAACTGTACTCAAAAATATTTTTTTTTACCACCCCTACCTCCCACTCATTTATAACTCCTCCTACTATCCTTTTTTCCCTTACCTTGTGAAGTCTGATATACTCGCCTAATTTCCCCTCTTCATCACCACCATTTCTGGGTGGGGTCACAAATCCAGCGGTGTAATGATGCCTGAGACTGGCGGTCCCCTTCACTCCCCTCCACTAATGTCGGTGCTCTTCTGGATCATGAGAGGACCCTGGCCAATTGACATCCAATAGGGAGTGTCCACATCATGCAGGCACTGATGTGGACACTCAAAGAAGGACCCAAGCAAGAAGTAAACAGAAGAGAAGACTCTGGGATTGTGATAAGTGGGAGAAGGAGGGGTGAAATGTGTCATGTAGTTAGGCTTCAAGAAGGTATAATTTTATTTTACAGTTTGGGAATGCTTTTTGAGGTCTGTGTCTAACAACTAAGAAGATACTTATGTGGTAGGAGACATGACTTTTTAGGATGACAAGATTGCAGGTTCTAAGACAATTGTGACAATGACTGCTTGGTATTTTTACACTCACAGGCTTATTCACTAAGGGGTGAAGAGTGGATGGAAAATTGAAAAAGTTTCCAATTCAGCTATGTTGTCCTAGATTGTTCAATTCTCCTGCCTTCTCCAAACTATTTACTCTTTAGTGAATAGCCCTGTCAGTTCTTTTCAGCTTTTCACCCAAAGAATATTTCAACCCAGCATGTGGTGGATGAATCAGTTTTCTTTTTTTCAAGCTTGAATTTTGATCTTGCCAGAAATGCAGTGTCCTTGTCACTTCATGTGAGCTGAACTGACTATGTTTCTTGTGTCAACCACTAACCCCACCATCCAAATATAAATATAGTCTATCAGCCCACCGAAGGAGGTAACTTAAGTCTAGTGCTGGGCTGCAAGTGACAAATAAGTCCAATCTAAGGGGGTCATGCATCTCTGAATACAGGTAGAGGAAACCCATCCCGATGTAATGGACACAAAGAGAAGAAGACGTTTGAAGTCCAGCCTTAGTGACAACCATGGCTCCCTTTATAGAGTCAGTGGACTGAGTGAAGGTAGCCACTATAGGACAGGAAGTGTGTTATTTGGAGGATTACCAGGAGAAAATAAAGAGAGAAAACATGAAAAAAATAATGCAGCCACCTCATGATCCTTAGGACCTTAGGATTCATACATTACAGTATATTAACCCTATCGCAACCAGTGACGTACATAGTATGCCCACCACTGCCCGACATCCCAGCCGTGTCTCTGGTGTCAGCGGGAAGCTGGGGTGGAGAACTTCTGTTCACCGATCTCCACCCTGCTCTATGGGTCCAGGAGTGATGTGAATTGCATCACTTCCGGCCCCTGAGCTGTCATTGCACGGCTCCTTAAGCCAATCAATAAGCTATTGAAGTGCGATCTGCACTGTAATAGCTTATTTAAAGTGGAAAGCTGATACTAGGGGTCTTTTGTACCCCCAATATCTCCTTTAAGAGGACTTGTCACTGCCAATATGCTATAACATACCTGTAAGCCCCCCTATGTGATAGCATTTAAAGTTAAAAAAAAAAAGTTTTAAAAAATAATATAGAATAAAACGTTTTTAATGTCCCCCGCCCATGTGTGCAAAAACGAAAAAATGCCCTTGGCAGCGAAAGTTTTCTTATGGGATTAAAGTTATGCTTAGATATGCTTTAATACTTCGGAGAGTAAAGGGACCCTGTGGCCACGTTGAAAAACAGGGACCATGGATAGGCTGTATAATAAAAAGATCAATACGTACCTGTGTGGCTGGTGGCGAAACAAATCTTCCTTTCCTTCAAGAGAGTCCGGTGCCACTGCTATTCAAAGTTGGTAGGTGGGTTTGATAGTGTGCCCCCCATAGTATTGGACAGCAGTGGCACCAGTATCTCTTAAAGAAAAGGAACATTTGGTATGCCACTTCTCAGACAGATACATATGGATCCTCTTCTTTTACAGGCTGCCCATGGTCTGTTTTCCTATGTCCAATTTCAAACTTCAATTCTATTTTAGAAGAAGTGCCTGGGGCAGCTGATTAAGATGAAGCAGCACCTAAACAACACAGTTACATTTGTGAATAGCACAACTATAGGCAAGCAGCTAAATACATAGCTGACATATACATATTTGATCTGATTAACCTTCCAAAGGATTTGTAATTCAACCACTTTTAAAAATGTACTCCACTTAAGAGAACATGGTCAGGTCCATGACCTCACTTTACTGACTGCAGTTAAAGCAACACCACTTGGTTAAACTTGGGTTTGGGCTGTGGTTAGATAGTAAGAAACAGCAGAACAATGATGTCACCATCACTTTGCTCTCCTCCTACCAGCATGCTGTCTGTGTTAGATTGACGTCATTGTGCAAAGCAATGAAGACTGGTTGGTTTACTGTGCTGCCCATTCTTCTTCTATTCTAAATCCTGCATGTCAGGGGGTTACAATTTGTTAACATAAAGACAGATTGAGATGCTATGAAAATACAGTTAAAGTACTTCAATATGTTGCCACTACTGGACCAATGTTTAATGTTTTATATTTTTTATAAGAACTGTTCCTGTTCTGTGATATTTTCTTTTAATAAAAAAAAGGATTCAACTCTAAAATACAGTTAAAGAAGAACTCCAGGTTTTTCTTTAAATTAACCCTTGCAGTGGGGCGACTCCCAGACTGCAAAGGTTAGGTGCTAGTTTTGGTCTAGGAGTGAAAATAAAGAAGATACACTCACCTGATGCTCAGTCCTGCAGAAGTGACCACTCGCCTATGTTTCCCTCCACTTCAGCTTTAGTATGTCCCTTGAAGTCCTCAAGTCTAATGTACCTGCCTTAGACATGATGATTGCATGGGTCCTTAGATCACCGTAGCTCGGGGGAGAAGAGGCTGCAAGGATTGGTATAGCAGACAGTTACTCTAGTAGGCCCCATCGCACTCAGAACTATTGAGGATAAAAGAATTGGAAAATAAGGCCTATATATGTTCTTCTACACATTATAAGATGGCATCCTGAAAGCCATTTTGTACTGTCTAACAGATATAAATGGAACTTAAGTTTATGAGTTCTGGACAAAAGCTTTTTCAGAAATTCTTGGAACCTTATCCCACACATTCTCAGCTAATAAATCGTAAGAAATACCATCAAAATTATACAGAACAGCCAGGAAGCTATATTCTCAGGTGGTGGAATGTGAGAAGTACCATCAAAAAGATACAGAATAGCCATGAAGCTATATTCTCAGGTGGTGGATGGTGAGACGTACCATCAAAAAGATACAGAATAGCCATGAAGCTATATTCTCAAGTTGTGGATTGTGAGAATTATCATCAACAAGATAAGGACTGGCCTTGAGTTAGACTGTGTTAGAATCACACATATTGCCCCTAACAATGAATAATAGAGTATTTGATTAATACTTTTTTTCATGACTGAGAAAAAGAAAAATAATAAGCACGTTATAAAAGTTGCCTTAGATACAATTATTATTGAAATAATTTGTATTAGCAGTATTAGCAATAATTTAAATTGTATTATTAGTATGGCATGACGCATATACATACTTAATTGAATACTTTTATATATTTTTTTTATATTCTTACCTTATTCAACTTATATTCATTATATATTGTGTGGTTATACTTACTGGAACATATTTGCATATTTTATCAATTTGGTGTGTTTATGTTTTTAGTACAAATAATTAGGCTATGTGGGTATAATGTTGTATCAGTAAAGGATTTTAAGTTAAGCAATGTGTCAGCAAATTGCTTCAATCATAAGGGATAATGATGGAATTTTAAAAGAAAAGTCCAGAATCAATTCTTGTCCAATAGTGCCCTCTTGCGGTAGTTACAGAGATCGTTTTTAGAAGAGTAACGCCCCTCCGGCATTATAATTAAAGATAATGATAAGCAAACCAGGCCCACATTTTGGGTGATAAAAAGTTAGGAGAAGAGTATAGTGGGAACTTTAAACACTGAAAAAAAATAAGGGGACATACACACGAGAAGGGGAGATCTGAAGCTGATTGACAGGCTGACCAGGGGAATTGACAGACAGCTGACATCTCTCAGGCAAAAGATTTTGCAATTTTTTGGTAAAGTATAGATTTCTATTTATGTGTAGGCAATTGACTAGCCATATACATCTGACTAGACCATTTAATCCTTGTAGCATCAAGATTTGAATTGAGAGAATTCTAACTGCAGTATGAATGGTCTCTTTTCCAATTTTGAGAGAGATAGACTTATAAGTATAATCTCTTTGAAGCTGATTTCAGTTTCTAGTTAATGGTGTGGTTGTGATGTATACTTAAAATTAAAATAATTTAGTGGAAGTTTGCCTTTGCGTTAAATATATTTTTGGCTAAAAGTCAGTTCTGTGTATAATATATCAAGTTAGTTCTTGCACAGTACAATTGAGCTGGTGAATATCTGTTGCCTGAGAGAGGTCATGTGTCAAATCTGCATATTATGTTGTTACATATTGCTGAGCTAATTATAAGCTACTAATTGCATTCCAGGAGTTACTTAGTTTTGTTTCATTTATATTTGAAATAATATCCAGTGGTTTTATTTTTCTCATTATCTGTGTTGATCAATATTATTGAAATTTTGATCCAATTTATTTCTTGTTTATCACCAATTATATTTTGATTATCATTTTGCACTGATTTTTAGTTAATAAATACATATTTTTGCACACTATTGTACTCATTTTGTCTTCAGGTTAGTGCAAATAAACGAACTCGAGTTATTTTTGTTGATTTGTGGAAATAAGTTGGGAATCTCCTTAATTCCAGATCCTGGCCTATTTTCATAAATACAGAACTGTTTATTTTATCAGAGTAAACATTCTAACAGCACTCCAGACAGGATAAAACCCAAAGTAATGGGTAGGTGCTGAGGTGACTGCAAATCAGTAGAAACTTGGTAGAAAGTCACTCGCACTCCAATAAGGTTTTCTGTTTGCCTGAAGAAGGGACCTAGATGGTTCCGAAACATCGCTATACAATGTGACACATCTTTTGTCAATAAACAGCATTGACAGAAAATCGTATTGATCTAGCAGGCAGGCAGGACTGAGGATCAGGTGAGTATATTTTCTTTATTTTTGTCCCTGACCAAAATGAGCACTTAACCCTTGCAGTATGGTGGTACCACTGCAGGGGTTAATTAAAAAAAATCCTGGAGTAGTTCTTAAGGTTTTTTATCAAATACATAACAGTATTAAATGTATGTCTTTAACATCTGCCTATCATTAAGGTTTTTTTCCCCCTAATATCCTAATATGGTTGCAAGTGACACTTGGTTTAGTTCCGATGCAGTGTTTGGAGGGAAAGGGTTATGGGGCCTGCAGAGAGGACAGCTCTGGTAAGACTTAACTTATCTCAGGCTTATCTCAGGCTTCTCTCAGGCTCTGATTTATGAATTGGGAGGATCAGTGAGTGCTTTGCGCATAACGTTTGTGGCATCCTGCCTCTCATAGCACATTGTACCTATTACTGAAGGAAAGTAGTTGAGTGGACTGGGAATAAATATTATAAAGGACCTGTTTGCAACTACTCCAACCATCAGGTTTGATGTGCAAATTCAAAAACGTTAGTACTTCCTTTCTGCAATTTAAATCAGACATCTCTACATGTCTAAATGTAATTGATGGAATCAGTATAATACATTCAACATACGAACATGTGCACCTCTGGACAACAGTATAGTAGTAGTTTGAAATGTTTTTTGCTCGGATGTGGTAGGCTCACCATTGCTATTGATGAAAGGTTGGTGACACTTCTGTGGTATCTTCAGTGACTGGATTTGTGGGAAGACCAGCACATACAGTCAATTCATATACATGCCCACACACCAGTTAACTATATACTGATATAGCATACTGTAAATGCTTATTTGTCTGTTTTTGTTCTTCAGATTGTCAGCAGGATGTTTGACAACCAGCGTTATTGGAGCTCTGAAGAAATCTTTCCCCTGCTGCCCTGCTCTGCAGGAAATCAAGTAATCATTTCCTATCTTTACTTTATCATGTGGTTTTTATGTATATGACACCTTAGTATATTTGCAGCAGCCAATATACACATATAATGTGGCATTCTTTATATGTAGTTGTCTGATACGATCAGAACTGAAGTGTTAAAGTGCCTGTAGTCTGCATACCTGCACATTCCATTATTGTAGGAGCTTTCCAAGAGTTAGAGTGCTAGAATCATCAAATTGTTCGACAGCAGCCTTTCTCAACTTTTTTTATAAATAATTACTATATCTAGCTCATGGTACATTAGCATGGTTGTCAGTGGGAAGAATGGCCCTTATGTTTGTGGTCCATGAGAATAATGTTCCCCTTACAAATAACTAAAAATGTCTCTGGTGAGACTGGTTATTTATGCAAGAGGCAGAAGTTGCTTATTGCAACCTCTGGAGGAACCTTAGAGTTCCAGGGAACCCTGGTTGAGAAAGGTTGATCAACCCTGGTTGACCAAATGAATCACAAAGCCAACCAGTTAACCATAGCAAAGCCCATTAGAGCAATCTAAAAACAGAAGGTGAATGTAAGTCTCCCTTTTATCACAAAAAAAGGGTTTATTCCTCATTTTAGACTTGCTAATGGAACCAAGAAAGTGTGCATCCAGATAGCCGAGATAGAGCCTAATATTTTAGAGCTATTTATTCCAAAATACATACATCTTCCGTTTTAAGAAGGCTTTACTATGCTTCAACACTGGTTAAGTGGTGGGTTGGTGGTTCCTTTAAGTCCACTTCATCATAACTTTATTGTGATTATACTTATACTTTCTCATTACCCCTTTAAGACCTAGTCCATAGAAGCCATGGTTTTCATGTATTGCACTGATGGTTGCAAACAATCCTCAACCTGCATCACAACTTGTTTGGTTATACTTTCTCATTAGTCCCCATGTTCTATCCATGAAGTCATGTTTTTTTATGCATTGCACTAATAACTAACAATCGTTAGCTTTCTCGTTCGTCGTACCGCAAAATAAACTATTGATTCCATCCACTGCCCAGATGATGGCCAGCAGGCATAAAAAAAACTGTATGCATTTTGAAATAACTGGCTCTATGATATTATCTGTGCTGTAAGGTAGTTGCCCAGGAGCAAAAAAAATAAATAAATTATTATTTTGGTTTTGCCCACTATACTAAAGTGAAGAATAAAGCCCAAGTGTTATTCACAAAGCTCCGAAGACAGCTGAGTGAATAATCCAGCCGTAGTGAAGTGAGCCGAACAACGTTTGGGTATTCACTTCTGCTCAGTACGGCTGCCTTCGGCTGCACTTCGGTCAGCCGAACATGCTCTGCCTGTTCGGCTCAGCCAAAGTGCAGAAGGACTTCGACTCAGCCGATCCAACATCGGGATAGGCTAAGCCGAAGCTAAGGCAGCTCACTCGTTGCCGTTTGCCCCTATTCTCATAGGGAGTGAATAGCCAAATGCTGCTGAGCGGCATTCGGCTCGGCTATTCTGCTCGGTACCTCCGTGGTACCAAACAGAATAGCAAATCAATGAAAAGAGTTTAATAAAAAAAAAGTTGAAAAAATATTTTTAAAAATAAATATTAAATTAAAAAAAATAAAGATAAAAAAACAAAAAAAAACAATTGGGCAGAGCTAGCAGTGACAGCTAGCTCCGCCCAGGAAACAGCTAGCTCCGCCCAACTGTTTCCTAGTGGCTGGCAGCTGCTACTACTGGATATACGCAGCTTAATGTAAATGTTCTTAACATTGGGTGAAAGCTTCTGAAAACAATATTTCTATTTATAGATTTTAACCATAATTGTGTGGGTTTCCTCCAGGTGTTCTGGTTTCCTCCTGCACTATCTCCAAAATATAATGGTCCCAGTATGTTTGCGTGCTTGTGGTAAGAACGCTAGACTGTAACCTCCTTTGTTGACAGGGACTTATGTGGCTTATGTGGATAGTTCAATTTTCTCAGCAAAGCTCTGTGGAATCTCTCCATACCATATAACATGTGCTTTAGCCGACAAAGGTTTCTATATATATGCATACCTCCTAACTGCCCTTCATTTGGTGGGGCTGTCCCTCATTTTAAACCAAATCCCCCTGTCCCTCTTTTCTCCTCAGTATTTAAAAAAAATAAATAAATAATTCTGTGTTTTACTCATAATTTTTGGCCTATCAATTCTTAATAGTCTGCAAACTGCAGGGGTGTGTCCATTGCCTAAATACATTGTGCAGGAAGGTTTTCCTCTTTCTCATCTAGGAAATTTGGGTAGTATGATATACACACAACACAGTTGGAATGTTGGTGTTATTCACCTTAAAACTGAAGTCACTCCAAGAGACAAAAGACAAAAAGGAGCGCCTCCATAGTGTAAAACGAATTTTAATGATAAAAACGCACAACTGTATAGTACTTACAAAAAGTCGGTAGTAAAAAGGCATGTAGAAAACAATGGGATGTCAAATCATCAATCAGGTTCTGAGGAAGGGGGCGTGCCCCAGAAACATGTAAACCGAGACCACACAGGGGCAGCGGACGCTGATGCTGCACATCTTTTCAGACTGCCGCTGCTAGATGATTTGACATCCCATTGTTTTCTACATGCCTTTTTACTACCGACTTTTTGTAAGTACTATACAGTTGTGCGTTTTTATCATTAAAATTCGTTTTACACTATGGAGGCGCTCCTTTTTGTCTTTTGTCTCTCAGATTGAAGGTCCTTTGACCTGTGGGAGCTGCCTCTTCAGTGTGTTTGTTACCATTGCAACTGGCTGATATTGCACGTGGAGGCGCCGGTATTATTTCCTGTCATGTGAAGTCACTCCACCTTCATAATTAAGCATTGAGGAAGAAGAAGCAGGTGCTGGTAGAGACCAATGTTCTGTAAATTAATTTTATGAATATGCTCAACTTACAATAAAGCTTTTTTAATATAAAGAAAAAAATAATGACTGGAAGTGTGGCGTCTTCTGTTTGGTATTAAGTCAAAAGTATTGCACAAGAATTACTTTGAGGAAGCTCCATCCATTCGTGCATTACTTACAGCTCCCTCGCTACCCTGTAGAGGTGCCTGGACTGGAGTGGTGTCACAATCAGGGTGCGCAAGGGTGCTGTACAAGCAATGCACATAAGGATGGAGCTCTGTCAGTGCACAACAGCCCACACTGGACCCCAGGCTGAGGTTCCACTCCAGTTCTTGTAAGGTAGGGAGACTGGGAGGATCCTAAAAAAAGGGCAAAAAAATAAAAAACATTTTGGAGTGTTTATGTGAGAAGGTGTTTGTTGTTGTGTGTGTCTGTCAATGTTTTTGAGAGCCCGTTCACTCTAGCACAGTATGTTAATTCCACAGTCCCGTGCA
The DNA here is from genome assembly GCF_000935625.1 of Nanorana parkeri. Taxonomy (NCBI): domain Eukaryota; kingdom Metazoa; phylum Chordata; class Amphibia; order Anura; family Dicroglossidae; genus Nanorana; species Nanorana parkeri. The sequence continues at coordinate 955,227 of NW_017306463.1, forward strand.
AGTAATGCATTGCACCATGCAATCGCACCTACTGTGCATTCTGGTGCAGGAGGTGTGTTGAATTGCCATTCATTTTAATGACACCTCAAACGCACCTCCCACCCACAGTTTGATCGCCTGCACTTTAATGTGCGGTACCGCAATGCAGTGCATTCCAGTGCTGTGCAACTTGGGTCATGACTTAATGACCAAGACCAAATGTGGGTCCTGGGGATTCACAGGTTAAGAACCACTGATCTAGGGGGTCCCAGAGGCCTTCATCTTTAATGACTTTATTAAGTAAATAAAAGGTATCACTTAGGCTGCAAATTGTTACTGCACTGGGACCTAAAAGAGAATAATTACAAAAATGTCAGCAAAGACAAACAACGGTCACATTGTGAATGCTCTTCATCATTTCTATAACTAGTATAATTAGTAAATGATTGTTCATTATATTTTTGACATTTTTAACTAGCACCCTGTTTTTTTCACCTAACTACCTCGTCTGTCTAATCCCCCCTCCCATTTGTATTTATGCTGTCAATCATATTAGTTTAATTATTTCCCAGGTTTTGAGACAGGTGTCTTGGTTGGGAATTTTTATTATGTTTTAATCCTTTAGAAATGAACGCTGTCTGTAATACCTTAACCACAATGTTTATAGGCCAGGTCTCAGACTATGGGAATATATGATTTAAAACTTAAAGTGGAACTAAGGCCAAAAAATTTTTTTTAGTTTTGGATAGCATAAGGGAGGGTAATAACCCCTACCAGCTTTTTTCTGCCCTGTTTGTCCCATTGGGACACTTCCTGTCCAATAGCCACAACAGTAAGTGAGGAGGAAATCCCCCCGAAAGTGAAAGTAACCCCTAATAGTCAGCAGGGTCACCAGAGCTACATGTTCTAATCCCTCCCTACTCTATCCACAACTAAAAGAAAGTCCAGGCTTCAGTTTCACTTTAAATAAAGTATGTTATATCAATCACCACTGATTTGGCATTTGGACAAACTAGGTTATGTTCAGGCCCGGCGATACCGAAAGTCGAGCGGCTGCCTGAGGGCGCTGAAGGGTGAGGGCAGAAAAAACAGGGCATTTTGACAAGTACTTGTACTTGTCAAAATGCCCCGATTCATAGCGCAAATGCTTGCGCTATGTTTTTTTTTTTTTTCTTCACTTACCTTCTGTCAGAGACTTACCCTGCAGCAGTCTGGCCGGGCATCGCGTCTCCACCCCCAACAGCGTCGTTTACTTTCTCGCCGCTCTGTACGATAAGACGGCGGGAGTTTCAATTGCTCGGCATTCTAGCAATGTGGAACGTTGAGCAATTGCTCTCTCCGTCCTGCACCGCTCTCCATCCTGAACTCGGGGTATTCCGTGGCCAGCATCTACACAGAAGGACTCATCCTGTGACCCGCTCCCTTCCAGAACCTGCAGCTGATCTCAGCATTTCCTGTCCAGCAATACAAACTACCAACCGCAAGTAAGCTATGATAGGTTATGTTTGCTTACATAGCTTCATGCTAACATAGAGACTTTCAGCTGCCTTGAATAGTTTGTATTGCTTTGAGCTACTCCCTATTCTTTGGAACCTGCTGTCTGCCTATCATCTTAAACTGACTACTCATATGTATTGGCTATAGTACAGCCTGCTGGCAGAAAGCGGTCCTAGTCGAGCATGTGTCCTAGATAACCTACAGTGGGGGTTGTAAGTGCAGGACTACTACTCGCCTCAGACCCCAGGGAATAATCCCTGCTGCTTTCCTTCTATTATAATTTTAGACACTCAGTTGTTGATTATATCTTTTGATCACTATTTTGCGGTTCTCCGTACTGTTACAGGCGGGGGAGGGGCGCGCAAAAATGCACCTTCGCCTGTGTAGGCAAAAGTCCTTGCACCTGCCCTGGTTATGTTTACTACACAGCATGTGGTGACACATCACAAACACATCCCGGCCCATAGTTTATGAAACACTCGCCTAATACAATATACAGCCATTAAAGTATTAGTATTATGTACTAATTAGTATTAATAGTAGCCATTAGTATTATGTAGTAAAATTATTATTATGATTATTATACAGGATTTATATAGCGCCAACAGTTTGCGCAGCGCTTTACAATATAGGGAAGATATTACAATCACAATACACATCAAGACAAGATGGTAAGGAGGGCCCTGCCCCTGAGGGCTTACAATCTAAAATGGAGGGGGAAGTGATACATGAGGAGGGAGCTGTGTGGGGATGAATTGTTTGAGAGCGTGATGGTTTAGCGGTTAGGTTGAAGTGGGATAGGCTTCCCTGAAGAGATAAGTCTTTAGGGAATGCCTAAAGGCAGTCAAGGTGGGCGACAGATGGACAGGTTGGGGTAAAGAGTTCCATAGGATGGAAGAGATTCTAGAGAAGTCCTGGAGGCGAGCATGGGAGGAGTTGACAAGGGAGCTGGAAAGCAGGAGGTCTTGGGATGAGCGGAGCCGACAGTTAGGGTGATACTTTGATACCAGGTTTGAGATATATCCGGGGGCGGAGTTGTGGATGGCTTTGTAACTGATTGTTAATATTTTGAATTTTACCATTTGGGCTATTGGGAGCCAGTGCAGGGATTGACAGAGGGGGTTTGCAGACACTGAGCGTTTGGTTAGGTGAATGAGTCTGGCAGCTGCATTCATGATAGACTGAAGGGGGGATAGATAGCCTGTGTAGTGGAAGGCCAATAAGGAGGGAGTTGCAATAGTCAAGACGAGATATAACAAGGGAGTGGATGAGTAATTTTGCGGTTTCTTTGGTGAGGAAGGGGCGTATTTTGGAGACGTTACGAAGGTGAAGGCGGCAAGATTTGGATAGTGATTGGATGTGGGGAAGAAAGGTGAGGTCAGAGTCAAGGATGACACCTAGGACCTTGGCATGGGGGGAGGGCTGGATAGTTGTGTTATCAATCTCAAGGGAAAAGTTGGGTAAAGGTGCACGGCCGGGATGAAATATCATTAGCTCAGTTTTTGAAAGATTGAGTTTTAAGAAGTGTTGCGACATCCAGACGGATATGTCCGATAGTAGATTAGTGACACGAGAGGACACCAAGGGGGTGAGTTGTGGAGTAGAAAGATAGATTTGAGTGTCATCCGCATAGAGATGGTATTGGAAGCCATGTGAGGTTATTAACTGACCAAAGGAGGTGGTGATGATAGAGAAGAGAAGGGGTCCAAATACAGAGCCTTGGGGGACCCCTACAGAAAGAGGAAGATGAGGGGAGGAGTTAGAATTGTAGGTGACACTAAAGGAGCGCTTAGATAGGTAGGAGGAGAACCACGAGAGAGCAGAGTCTTGTAGCCCAAGTGACTGGAGTTTTTTGAGGCGGAGCAGGTGGTCAACAGTGTCAAAAGCAGCAGAAAGATCTAATAGCAAGAGTAGGGAATAGTGGCCTTTGCTTTTAGCAGTAAGTAGGTCATTAGTGAGTTTTAGGAGGGTGGTTTCAGTGGAGTGTAGGGGCGAAAGCCAGATTGTAAGGGATCAGGAAGGTTGTGATCAGCGAGGTGGCGACTCAGGCGGCCGTAGATGAGGCATTCTAGGAGTTTGGAGGTGAATGGGAGTAAGGAGATTGGTCTGAGATTGTTGAGGTCGGTAGGGTCCATTGATGGTTTTTTGAGTATTGGGGTGACCAGGGCATGCTTCAGAGGGGAGGGAAAGATTCCAGTAGAGAGTGATAGATTGAAAATGTGAGTAAGAGAGTGTAGTAAAATTGGTAATATATAAGAAAATCAAATAAGTGAACATATTTTAAAAGTTAATATTTATATATGATCTAATCATTTGTAATATTTTGCGTTTTTAGCTTGCAAGGTAACCATCTGACGCTTAAGGACATGGACATGCTGCTTGAATTGTTTTCTGAGATGGAGCAGTTAAAGCAATTAGAGTAAGTAATATCATCGCAATGTTTCAGTTTGGCACTTTACTTGCAATTTACACAGGATACTGTTTAGGCATGCCAGTGCTTTTTGGTTATCCAGCTCAGTATGTAAAATTCCAACTTAAGATTTAAAGTAGAGCTTTTTTTTTTGTGGACAAACAGTTTTCTTTAACTCTTGGCGCTAATGGCTGCCAGCTGAACGATCCACTTGCTGTTGCATACTCAAAGATTTCAACAGTTTATCACACAGACTTGAGGGGCTGCTCATCCAAGGCTCTGGGGCTTCCACCACAAACATAGAAAACAAAAGGGAACAGAGCACCACCTCCGTGTGTAAAATCGTTAATTAAGATTATTAAAACAAGGGATATCTGTAACTTTAACAAAAAACAAGAGGCCACACTGTCTGTTAACCCAACCTGGTATCGCCCCGACTATGTACCACGGTTGCCTCCGGTCACATCACTGTCCACCGGCCGCAGTCAGCCAAGATTGATGCTTTTCAGGGGCAAGCCCCCCTTCATCAGAATCATCTGAATCATCAATTTGTTGTTAAAAAAAAATTGTGGATAGAGTAAAAGGTGGGGGTGTCACCCCTGTAATCTTTTTTTTGGCCGCCTATGTCCCATTGGGGGACATTTCCCTTCACGTCCTATCCGAAAGCCACAACAGGAAGAGAGAGGAAATCCCTCCAAAAAGGAAATCCCTGGTGGTCAGCAGGGTCAATAGAACTAGTGTCCCCATTGGAAGATTTACCATCAATATCAGTTCTGTTTTTTTTGCTTTCACTTTCAGTGATAACAGTCATCGGGACAAATAGAGAGAGTGAATCTCTAGTGGGGACACGGACAGCAATAACAACCTGAAAGGTGTTCTAATCCTTCTACATTCTATCCAAAACGAAAAAAAAAAAAAGTTTTTGTTTCCGTTGCACTTTAATTTCCTGGCAAGATGCCCCTCAAGAACCCAGAAAATAGAAGGGTCCATCCTCTTTGTGATACTTCTGAAAATGGCCTTGAAATTTCTGAGTTTGACAGATCTTACTGGGCCACAGGCTTAATGTGTGTGGCTTTGTAAAAATGTGGGCATGGTTGGTGGACCTGGGCAGGGTTTGATTGGATTGGTGCCTGCTCCTAAATGCGTTCTGATGATTTAGAAGTTGGAAAGGGTAAAGAAAGGTTGTGCCAACAACTCCAACATGGAGATGGTTGTATTCTGTTTCACCCTATCGTCTTTGATTTGTGTATGTGTTATAGTTGTGTATGTCTGTTTTGTCATGTGTTTCATATAGACAAAATGTGCAAATAGGCAACTGTCGTGGGCTCTCTTTTCATTGTCTTTGCTTCGTCCTTCTCTCTCTCATTCTTTTTTTCAGTGAATAACTGGCTGTTTGATGCCTAAGTGATAGTCAATAGGCAGCCCAACTCCATTTTTGCAACAATAGTAGTTTGTGCTTTATCATGAAGAAGAGGCAGTCACCACCATACTATATGTGACTGTCCATTTCCTATGTAAAATTACAACAGTGTAATTAATTAATTATGGGAAATTATTTAAAGATCAATTCCAGGCAGATATAAAAGACATAGATTAATGCAGCTCTATAATCATTTGTTTATTACAGGTATTTATTTAGCGCTGACAATTTATGCAGCACTTTACATACTGAACATTCACATCAGTCCCTGCCCCCGAGGAACTTTCAGTCTAAGGTCCCTATCTTACATGCTAACACACAGAGCCAATTTAAACAGGAGCCAGTTAAGCTTTCAGCATGTCTTTGGGGTGTGGCTGGAAACCAGAGTAGCGCAGAAAACCCATGCAAGCACAGTAGAACGTGCAAACTCCTTGCACATAGTATCCAGACAGGAATTCAAACCGAAGACTCCCAGTGCTCAATATTTTTTTTTGCAACCAGTGTAAGTACCTGAATTTGATCTGGCATCAGCCCCTTGTATTATCTTGTACTGTGAAGCTCAGACTGGAAGAGGAAGAAAGCAGCAGAAGGAGCCAGTCAGGCATGCTACAGTTTTCATGTGCTAACATGAATATGCTGATGTGGGAGAGAGTACAGTGACAGAGAGATGAGCTCATCAGTCTACTGCTTTGCCTTTACTGTCCAGTCGCAGGAGACCTGGTGGAGGGACAAGACCTTTTAAGTGTTACTTAACTGTGAAGTACAAAAAACAGGTCTCCTGTCCTGCCACACAGCGCGGTACTGTATGGCAGAGCTGTATAAATCTCAGAAGAAGATTGACAGGTACAACAGCTCCCATACATGTTTCATTACTGAATTTAGCTGTTTATCTGGAGTTCAGCTTTAAATAATGTGAGTTTAGCTGAGCTTGCAAGGAAGGAGACCTTGTCGCTTCACTTGTTGCAGACCCTATTTGTAAAAACTGGGCCATTGGTGGTGCCTCCTTGACCTGTTTGGCAGGTCCTTCCTCCTTCTTACTCTTTTTATCTCTAGTCTTACTTCTTCCCCTCTGTTCTTCTCCTTTGTAGATAAATATGAAACCACAATAAAACAAATATTGTTTTTCTATTCTCCAGCCTAAGCCAGAGTGAGTTAAATGTGATGGATGTTCTGTCACTGGTAAAGTCAGCTGTTACACATCACAACATCAGAGATATACAGATAACGTGAGTAACAGAAGTTATATACTACTAACTGCACTCCTGTCTGTGTTATTTCTTAATTAATTATTTATTGATATTCCATTTATTTCCTGCAGGGGGGACGTTCCTACAGCTGTCTTCTCCACAGTACATTGCAAACCACAGAGGTACAATGACAATTATCTGATCTATACTAGTTTAATAAAGAAACATTTTTAGATATTAATTTTATGTTCTCAGGCAAGGAATTCACCATCTCTATGACATGTTATATTCTTACTGCCTATGTCTTTTGTCACTTAAATGTATAGATTACCTTTTTTTTGAACTATGGCAAATTAATATTTCAGCTCTTAAAATTATATTAAAGTCTAAATGTTTTTAAGCTATTTCAAACGCTGATGAAATCCCTTACAATGGAAGCTGCTCTTTGATGTTTAGACGTTTTAGTTTCCTGCAGAATCAGATGGTCCCCTGAGCAGTGGCCCTGATATCCAGTTTTAGGGTGGCTCCTTTCCCTTGCAGGGGCCTATGGATCCACCCTTGTGTGTGTTAGTAAGCTATGTGTGTGTCACCACAAACACACAGACACAGCAAGGCAAGCCATTCCCCTGCCCCCTGCTCCTCCTTCTTTCCTTCTACAAGCTTCCTTCTGCTCCTCATTATATTTTGGTTGATCTGGATTCTTTATTGAAAAACATTTGAGAGTTTAATACTACTTTAAATTAAAATAAAAACCAAGAGCTCCAGAGATGACCACTCCACTGAAGAAATATATATGCAGAAGTTCTACAGGTCGCTGCCCCACATCAGTCAGGGAGACTGTAATATCTGATGAGAAAGCAAAAACAAGGGGCGCCTTCCCTAGTGTAGATACATTTTTATTATATAAATGGCAAAAAGTGGAATGATACTCACAAAAGAGTAGGTAACATTGAGCCTTCAAATCAAAGGTTGATCCTCAGTCTTGGCAAAAAGCAAGAGCAGCATGAGAGAGCTGCACAAATGGTGGTTCCTAAGTGACAGCACAGTATGCCTGGGTTTACGCGTTTCCGGGGCCACGCCCCCTTCATCAGAACCTACTTTAAATGATGTAGAGATAAATCAGTTCTTATCTGTATCTCTTGTGAACACTAGTGGTGAGATTTGTACTCTTAAGGTCCAAGGTCTGTACACCTATCCCATCGAATCTGGAGGGCTACCACTGCTGATGTTGGACCAGATATATTCAAAACTCCATATAATACAGCAAAAGAAGCAGGATTTCATGTTACATCATCAGTGACCTGCCTTTACCATGTCGGTTGTATTGATACTGCTCCCCAGTAATAAACATGGAAAAAAACTATTATCTTAGCAAATCTAATGCTAATTGTCCACTTAAAATATTTTTGACATAATTATCTCTAGTTCCAGTATACTATGTTTCTAAAGCTGTACATCCACATACCTTCACAAGAGTATGTAGGAGCTTGATTACTATGAATTACTATGAATTATGAATATTGAATGCAAAGCTGTGAACGTTAGGGATGCCCTTTTTTTTTTGTCCTTTTCATGCTGGGTTGTTAAAGTGTTGGAAAATGCTACGGTTTTGTACAACGTTCTGTCCAATAATCATAAGGTGGTCTCTCTGCTTGGTTAGTGCAAATTCTCCTAGGATGGAAATCCTTAATGCTTTGCTATGATGTTACCAATAATGTGACAGCAGCAGAATAAATTGCCTCGATATACGAAATCTGAAGGCACCTCTTCCCCTTTGAAATGCATAGATACCAAGAGAGAAAATTGGGGTTTAATGAGATGCCATGGCCATTGCACAAGTAAAATCAAAAATAGGATTTATTAACCATAGTCATACATAAATTAGATAAAAAGTTATTATTTCATCAAAAACATGGAGTCCCCTATATTGTCCTTGATACGCCGCCAGAAGATATACAAAAATACCAAAAATAACAATGTATACATATCCAGATTATTCCTTGGGAAATAGGCGATAGTCCCAGATTGTGATCTTTCTGGCTGGCTTGCGTATCAGGTGTTGATCCCAATTGATTACTATGATTACTATCAATTACTATTGATTAATATGCTAAATATGAATATTGAATGCAAGCTGTGAACGTTAAGGATGTCTCTTTTTTTGTCCTTTTCATGCTGGGTTGTTAAAGTGTTGGAAAATGCAAGTGTTTCGTATAGCATTCTGTCCAATAATCTGCTTGGTTAGTGCGAATTCTCCTAGGATGGAAATCCTTAATGCTTTGCTATGATATTACCAATAATGTGATAATATTAATCCTTCTCACAGTGTACAAAAGTGCTTTAAACTACAGTGTCTCAATATCTCAATTATAGTGCATTCAGAATTATTATAAATAAATTGTTAGATGATCTCTAAAAAATATTTCACAAGTTATAATATTCAATATTCAATAATAAAAGTTACAATATTGCATGAGAAGAAATATAAATGTCCGATCTTAAGGTTCCATATAAATAGGTGTTTAATTAATTCTATATAAAAGTTGTAAAAAATCCAACCAGTGCTCCACACAGCAATAATGCCTTAATAAAATAAAAAAACGTAGATTCCAAATGATCCACACCATTGGACTTCCATGATTTTCAAGTGATGAAATAAGAAATGTCACTCTACCCAATCCCCGTGTGTGGGGGTAATTGAACACCTATTTATATTGAACTTTAAGATTGGACATTTATATATATATTTTTATGCAATATTGTCACTTTTATTACACCAATAAGAGATATATTTATTGAATATTTTAACTTATTAGGTTTGAGATATGTTTTAGGGATCATCTAATTATATATTTCTAATATTTTTGGATGCACTTTAATTAAGATATTGAGACACTGTAGTTGAAAGCACTTTTGTTCACTGTGAGAAGGATTAATATCGTCACGTTTATTGGTAGCACTATGCACTTTTTATAGTGTACATTTGCCATTGCACTTTATAGTACAGCAGCTTCCGTTCCAGGAGCAGAGCAGAGCAGAGCAGTTACAGACCGGATCAAAACTGCGTCCAATGTATTCCAATGGTATTTTGTACAACAGCAAAAATTTCCCAGCACACTCACCAGCCAGCATGCAAAAAAACTTGTCTCACCGCTGAGGTTAAAAACAGAGGTTTAGATACACGTCTTCTGCAGAAAATGTGAAAGCCGCACCACCTCGCCTCGCCAAGGCACCTCTATATAGTGTGTTCCTAACTCTAAACTATGAGAGTCTCCATCTCGGAGCACATGTAGCAAAAGATAAAATTGGGTGTAGGTTTTGTCAGGAGGAAGCCGTACCTCCAATGGTATTTTGGGCTCTAGTTTATACCTCAGCGCTCAGTTCCAGAGCATGTAAAAAAACTGCAGCAAGCCCTATTTTACCTGCTCTGGACAGGGTTAATTATAGTGAGCAATAACTCCACAGCCCCCTCAGCATTAAATAGAGGGGAAGCTAGCAAGTAAAAAAAAACCTTAAAATATAAGCAGCACTTTTAAAATATAAATTTTTATTAAATGATGCTATATGAATAAGAACATGTAACATATATAAAGTAGGTGTTATCTAAGTGTTAAATATGCGGTTATCCCAATTTGGCTGCAAAACTGGACACAACCTTCAAATTTTGTACATTTTTAAGCTTGTATTCCTGCAGAAGTGTGGCCATTTTTAGGGAGCCTTACTACCTTTATGGTAAAAGAAATGGGGATCATTAGGTAAAATTAGGAGACCTGGTTTTCTTTGAACATTTGAATCCCTTCTATTCTGATTATCTTTCACTATATGAGCCACCTTGCCGTCATTATGCTATACTGTTATGGCTATTGTGTCTTTTTGTTAAAGTTGGCGTCAATTGCTATCCCTGAGTACTGTTCTGATATGTTCAATTATCTCTGTTTTTTGTGAAATCAAAAATAAAGAATTTAAAAAATAAAGAAAACTAGGAGAGCTGAGTCTATAGAACTAATCTAATGTTTACTTGCAGCTCTCCTCCGGCCAAAAAGGCTCGATATGAAACTACTGAGAAGAAAGAGATAAGCCTAAGGTAAATCACACCAACAGTATTACCACTCTTAGGCCTCATTTACATCGGCTGCAGTCTCCACCGCCCTCTGAAAAGCATTCCACAGTGGATTGCTTTTCAGAAGGCGGTGGAGCAGTGGCTGTCCGGCATTCAGGAGGTTTTCTGTTTTCTTTTAATCCTTTGGATTTTATAGTACAATACTGTGTGATGCAACAGTTCGGCCACAGTAATATAATTGAAGCGGGCGAGCTGAGGAGCAGCAAACCCGCAGATCAACTGCACGGTTTTACCAACCCCCAGCCATATGATGCAATAGTAGCACTGCAGCTAATTGGTACTACCGGTATATACACCCCTTGCCACCCTCATAAATGAGACTTAAGGCAAACAAATATATGAAAGAATTTACAGACATTTATAAGGAAAACATATAATAAGCTTAAGAAAACCAAGATTACATTTCTAATGAACTCACTAGCATACTATACAGAATATATAGACTATAGCCTATAGTAGAGTTATCATCATATAGTACATTATGTACGTTAGTATAGTATACCAGAGCTATCCGATAGTAAGCCATGATGAAAAAATATATATACTGTATAATCTTAACTGCATCTTATGTGCCAAAAAGTTTCTAGCATGTACCAAATAAAAAACATGCCTGCAGTATAATGCTGCTCCTGTCTAGCAGTATATTTAGAGCGCTTTAGTTATGCATTTAGTCTTTTCTCAGATACATTGCCAGATCATCCACAAGGCAACCTTGTGATGGTGATAACACAATGGGTCAAAACTGTGTAGTTGCCTGTCTCTTCACAAGGGAGATACAGTTGGAGGCAGCTACGCTAGTATCTGATGGGGCTATTTCAGTTCAGGCAATGCTATTGAAGCTGCTTCTTTTTGCCTATTGCAATACTTCTCAATATCATTTGAAGGAATGGGAAGGTCAAAGCTGCTACCTTGTCTAGGGTCCTATGCTTCCTTAATCCATCTCTGCCCCCATACAACAATCTAATACATTCTGTAACTAGCAGCAAGAGTTCAGCTGTAAGCATTCATCAGTTCAGTTCGGCTGCAGCTCACTAAAGGCTCATGTCGAAGGGTTTTTTCCATTTTCATGCATTTTCCATTTAAACACATACAACTGCAACAGCAGACATTTTGACGTGCGTTCTAAGTACGGAAAAACAGGGAAAAATAATGCCTATTGACAAGGGACCAAAAACAATAAATGCACATAACTTGTCACATAACATTGCTCATAGTTACGGGTGGATCATTTGAGTCTGATGGAAGAACTCCATCACTCTAGTAAGGACACATATAGCACTAAATGAAACATTGCTCATAGTTTTTATCATGATGGAAATTCTCCTTTAATGGTAGATTTGGAAATACTCAGCTTTGTTTCATTTTTAAATAATGTTTTCTCTTTTGTTTCAGTCTTAAAAGCTGCAACCTGATTGGCAAGCACGTTCCTCAGCTGATTGGCATACTTACTAACTTACATCTCTCTTACTTGAAGTATGTTACATAGTCAACCAAAAAAACAAACAACATTATCTTTGTATTCATATGATAAGTACTTTAGCCAAAGAGCAAACACAAGGATGGGGAATAATTCACGTTGCAACACGTATTATAGATTAGGAGCTAATTGCCAGACTTAACATGAATTTATCTTCAAAGAATTAAATGTTAGGAATGACTCACAGTTATAAAATACATAGTAAATTACTCAGCGATTTAGCTAATTGCCAGGAGTCAGGAAGAAACTTCTTTCCCTGCAAAGACACATCCATTCATTTTGAGCAAAAATATAAAACATTTTGTAAATAAACACACACCCTGCATTTTCAAATTCCAACACCTACAGCTAATATCCAGAGGAAGGCAAAACATTTATAAAGTATTATTATTGTATTCCTTTCTGATCCCTTAAGGAAATCGGACAACTCCCTGGATCAGTGGTGATCATACTTCCTGTATGTAGGGCAGGGGTAGCTAAACTGCAGACGTCCAGCTGTGCTAAAACTACAAGTTCAATCATGCAACTGCCTTTGGAAGTCATGCCTGTTGCTCTCAGAGTACTGCAATATCTTATGGGATTTGTAGTTCCTCAACGGCTGGAGGACTGACGTATGGCTACCTCTGAATTTGGAGGGAGCTTTAAGTGCAGCCCCTGACATCACCAATGAGCCACACATAATATTTAATGAATGCAGTGTTACGGAAAGCTGTAGACTGCAGGCGTGCAATGGGAGATAGTCATAGACTTGAAGCATGCAATAATAGATTGTCAGAGACTGCAGGTATACTACAGGAGATGGTCAAATACTGTGAATTAGGTATAAGAGTTGTTGGAGACTAGGATTCTGCCTTAGGTAGGGTATACACGGATCGGATACATTTTCGAAAGTTCATACAAAAAATCCCATTGGAACATTCAATAATGCCATCACTGTCTTGGCGACTGTCATGCGAAATTTCATTTGATTTGTCGATTTTATTTAACATTTGATTTTGGAATGAATGGAGTTTCCAGAATGAAAACCACATTCACTATTAGAATTTCGTTCAATCGAGAAACATTTCCCAACATGCGCCATCGATTTTTTTTTTTGTCACTGTGGCTGGAAATTGATCATCGATTTGATCCCATCAACAATTAGAAAGTCGAATGAGCATTCTGAAATCGATTATGTTTGTTCGCAATTCTAACCATGTATACCCTACTTTAGACAACAGTCAAAGACTGGCACATGAGACTGTTTGAGATTACAGCTATTACAGCCTCCTTACGAATAATGCTTCCATATTTGTGCTCCTGGCAGCCCCCCTAATTACTCGTGCCACATTCAATATTTCTCACAGCATTATAAAATATCAGAAGAAAAAGAAAAACAAAGAGAAAAGTGAATGGACATCACAGAAAAAGGTAGAGACTGTAAAAAAATAGCCAAAACAATAAAATATTAAAAGCTAGTCTAAAAAATATTTGCCTTTAATGGCTTGTTCACACCATGTCCATACAAGATCCAGACCAGAACAACTTTTGTCTGCACCTGAAATGCACGATGTTAGACGTGACTTTTTGAAGCAAGCTCACTGTAAACTTTGGAACACTAAACTTTGAGACATAATAATAATAATAATGATGATAAACACATCCATCATTTGCGTAGCCCAAAATAATACATACAAAATAATACTCTTGCTCAATTTTATAGCTCTCTGTGTATATAATATGGTATATTATAACATTCCCCACTTAAATCTGAGGAATTATTATGTCAGAAATGAAGACCTATCTTGTGCAGGGCAAGGCTTGGAAGAAAGGCACACAGAGAAACCTTAAATGAGGAGACAATTATTAACTTGTATTAGTATTGTGAGTGTATTTTTAATCTTTTTTGAGCTGATATTGTATAAGGGAATACTATTTGCTGATCGCGGTTTGGCAGAGTCTGGTGCAGAGGAAGTAAGTATGAATGTTATTTGACCATTTTTAACAAATTAACATCTATCCTAACTGGTGAGTTGATGAATCTGGAAGGAGCACTAAAAAGGGGATTGGAAGAGCACATTTGGAGCACATTTTGGCACGTTTGCATTGTTTTTGCACATTGGCACTTGAGTGGACATTTGGAGCCGCTTTATACTGAGACTTGCATATTTATTGTGATCATTTACTGGCACATTTTTGTACATATGTATTGGCTTGAAATTGGTACTTGCATAAATATCATCAATCATTGGAGATATTCATTTCATTAAGTACCTTAAGTATTATGCATTTTATTACCAATTTTTTTGCACTTTGTTACTTTATTACTTTATATGAATTAATGTTATAGCGCAGTGAAATATTTGTTATACATAGTTATAGGTGATTTGATAGCTTTGGCGTGAACATTATTGGAAGTCTAAATTATTAATTGTTTCTGTTTCAATTTTTAATAACAAATATAGTATTATAGTGCTGTATGGTCAGTAAAAGTCTTTTCAGTTCATTCTGGTGTACCCTAACTTGAATGGCTTGTCTAAAAAACAGTAGGAACATACCAGCTCAGCTCCCTGAGTGACAGAAGTCCTTACAAGGTACAGTGTGAGGATGTCTGTTATTTGAATTGGCTGTCTGTACATGAAATACCCTGTTTCCCCGAAACTAAGACCTACCCCAAAATTAAGACCTAGTACCATTTTTGGGAATTGCTAAAATATAAGACCTACCCCGAAAATAAGACCTAGTTGTGACCATTCCCAGGGTCGGTGGTGGCATAAGGGGGAACTTGAAGAGCCGCAGGAGAGAATCAGCGGTACCAGCGGTAGAGGAAGCAAGGGGGCACCGGAGGGAGCAGAGCCGCATAAGCCGATGATTCCTCTATAGTGCCGGCTCCTGTCACAGGCGGAGTGGTACCAAATGCACTCCGCCTGTGAGGAATCTATAGTGAAAGTGCACTTTGCTCATTCTGGTTACCAAATTGTTCTTGGAAAGGTACGCACCCCTGATTGCCCTGATTACCCTATTCTTAACTTTGCCATTTTGGATTATTTAATTTGGATTTGCATTAACTTTGGATTGTTATACATTAAAAAAAATAAGACCTACCCCAAAAATAAGACCTTGTGTGTTTTTTTGAGCCACAAAAAATATAAGACAGTGTCTTATTTTCGGGGAAACACGGTAGTATTTAGATGACCAAGGGAGCAGGGAATCCTGCAAACCAGACCCCATACATTATTGTGCATTCAAGAATGGCTGTACACACTAAAAGCACGTTACTTCAACCACAACATATTACTGAACGTTAAGTAGCATAGCCCTATTATGCTTTTGTTTGTGTCTGTTACAGTTTATCTGGAAATCCTCTTGGGGATGGTGGCTGTAAGAAGCTGATAAAAGCCCTGCCTAAACTGCAAATTGCTGGAAAAGTAAAGTAAGTTTTATGAGCTGTACAGAAAAGGGTGCCCTCAATATTAAGTGTCTCTAAATAAGAAATTTGGAGGGGCAGAAAAGTGTTGCTTTAAAGGCCACTTAAGACTTTGTGTGTAGATACTGAGTAGGGATGAATGTTTTTTGTAAACCTGACTTCAAAAATTAAAAAGTCTGGACCAGGTGTAATACAAATATAGAAAAATAGGAGCACACTTCAATATCCAACTCCAACATAGCTATATCAAAATGAAGAACAAATTGGCACATACAAAAATTAATTTTTGGTACAAATTTGGTTTTATAATACCACCCTATACCAAAAGAAAAAAACAAGCCTCCGAATACCAATCCTGGTCTATATAAAATGAGACTATGCTGTCCATTGTCAAATGGCAGCTACTTTGGAGCTCCACATGCCATATCAGAAAATGTAACAAAATGTAAGAAAAATCACCAGAACATATGGACTATGAAATGTGCACCCTAGTACAATTTCACAGTATCTCAAAGATGTAATAAGATCAAACACTAAACATTTTGCCTTATCCAAACCTTTATCAAATTGGCCTTTGTCATGCAAAAAAAGTTCCCTTCTAAAGCTTGGGGTGCACAGCCATATCACACCCTGTTGCTATATACACAGGTCAATTATCAGAGAGGACACCTCAAATAAAATGGGCCCTTCTATTAGTTGCAACTAAGTTTTTAAGACTGAAAATTATCTGTTTGGATTAAAGACTAATATGGAAATTGTAGTCATATTTTGGCAGTTTTGGTGTATGTATGCAGTTCTCATGTCTGCTACTATTGTTCCTCACGCGCTACAGATATATAGGGTGGGTGCCAACCATTCATGTTGGTAATGCAAGTTATCACTGTCTTACTGATCATAGATCAGGTCAACCATGGCCAATAACGAGAAGACTTCTGAGCCTCTATTACCGGGATTTTACTTGCACCACATAGTTACATAGTTAGTCAGGTTGAAAAAAGACACGAGTCCATCGAATTCAACCTATAGAGATATGAAAAAATAAATAAAAAATTGCAGATCAACTACACATGTGGATGGACTGTGAATGATCTCAAAATCATCTTAAACTGATCTCAGATGCAAGAAGAATGCACCTGAACTGCATTTCCCTATCTGCACAAGCCCATTAACACAGGCTCTTAGACAGCTGGATATACCTGCATAACACTTCTTAGCACATTAAGCTGCCTCATACCTTGTAGATTGTGCTGATGTACACCATATTCCCAAAAGTATTGGGATGCCTGCCTTTACATGCACATGAACTTTAATGGCATCCCAGTCTTAGTCTGTAGGGTTCAATATTGAGTTGGCCCACCCTTTGCAGCTATAACAGCTTCAACTCTTCTGGGAAGGCTGTCCACAAGGTTTAGGAGTGTGTCTATGGGAATGTTTGACCATTCTTCCAGAAGCGCATTTGTGAGGTCAGGTACTGATGTTGGACGAGAAGGCCTGGCTCACAGTCTCCGCTTTAACTCATCCCAAAGGTGTTCAATTGGGTTGAGGTCAGGACTGTGCAGGCCGGTCAAGTTCCTCCACCCCAAACTCGCTCATCCATGTCTTTATGGACCTTGCTTTCTGGTGCACATTCATGTTGGAACAGGAAGGGGCCATTCCCAAACTGTTCCATGAAGTTGGGAGCATGAAATTGTCCAAAATGTCTTGGAATGCTGATGCCTTAAGAGTTCCTTTCACTGGAACTAAGAGGCCAAGCCCAACCCCTGAAAAAAAACCCCACACCATAATCCCCCCTCCACCAAACTTTACACTTGGCACAATGCAGTTAGGCAAGTACCGTTCTCCTGGCAACTGCCAAACCCAGACACGTCCATCGGATTTCCAGACAGAGAAGCGTGATTCGTCACTCTAGAGTCAAGTGGTGGCGTGCTTTACACCACTGCATCTTACGCTTTGCATTGCACTTGGTGATGTAAGGCTTGGATGCAGCTGCTCGGCCATGGAAACCCATTCCAGGAAGCTCTCTACGCACTGTTGTTGTGCCAATCTGAAGGCCACACAAAGTTTGGAGGTCTGTAGCTATTAACTCTGCAGACAGTTGGTGACTTCTGCGCACTGTGCGCTTCAGTATGCACTGACCCCGCTCTGTCATTTTACATTTCTGTTGTTCCCAGTTGCTTCCACTTTATCATGATACCACTAACAGTTGACCGTGGAATATGTAGTAGCAAGTAGATTTCACGGAACACCTGAATCCAATGATTTGGAGGGGTGTCCCAATACTTTTGGCAATATAGTGTAGTTTATTGTGAAGTTAAGTGGCAGCTGATAAATAAAACTATTTTCTACGTCCTAGACTCAGCAAGACACAGATATCAGAAGAAGGAGTAATACATCTCATCTCTTCCATGAAACCCTGTCCTCGCGTAAAAGAAATACATGCCAGGTAAGAATGCTGACTGTACCTAGATTTACAGAACATAAATAAAATGCTTATCACATTAAGACAAAATACTGAAGATATCAAAATTGTATGTATGGTACGATATTTACAACACACAGTTGGCTTCCTGTTTGCAATGCATTAAAGTAACTCTGAGGCTAATAAGAAAGCTTAAACAAAAGCTGCACTTACAAAGAAGAAGGTGGTCTCTTTTGCAATAGTTCCTGAGATACTCAGCCTAGGCATGGTCACTTGACTGCCACTCAAGAACTGTATTTAATTGATAAAATACATTTTTTTAAACATTTGCTCTATATTGTGAGGTAATAATTTTTGTTTTAAAAGGACTGGATTCTGATGGATGTTTAAACGTTATCATCTATTTATAAACATTTTAGGAGGGTAATTGATAAATGTGTATGTAAAATAGAAAAACTCTTTAGCATCTGACCACAACGTTAGGTCTGTTAGCCTAATTTATACTGTTATGCTAATTGTCAAACTCTAGAATTGTTTTAAAATAATTTTTTATCTGTTGCAGAGGTTTCGACCAGACAGCAGTCATTCATTTCCTTTCTGGCAACAATAATGACGGTCAACGAGCAATTAGGTAATGTTTTCTTTATCTGCCGTATGCTAAAGGAAATCCCCTCTGTGTATTCCAAAATATGTTTACAGTTTTCTGGGTTTGCCTTTACCACAAGCCTTGTGAACAGAATGTCTTAAAAAGAACCTTTTACTGAACTAAGCATGTGTTCTACAATTCCTTTCTGCTGATTCTACAGAACTTCTTTTTTGTTCATTGGCCCATGCTAGCTGTAGATCATGAAAATATATATTTCCAGATCCAGATCTACATAAAACCGTTTTTTTTGCTGTTTTTACTTTTGGATAAACTTGGGAAGAGCAAAGTATATTTCTGTCACGTTCATTTTGATGTTTGTGACCCTAAGAAGAAATCTCAAAAAATAAACCCGAAGAAGTCTATTATATCCCTGTTGTGCCCAAAACTAACAAAACGTTTCTGGCCGGAGTTGGGCTTTAGGCTCCGTTCACACCTAGGTATTTTGTTGATCAAAGCTTTCTATGGCCCCTGTTCACAACTGACAGGGTTATTCACAAAAGGTTGAAGAGTGTGGAGAAGGCAGGAGAGGTGAACAATCTAGGACAAACTAGCTGATTGGGAAACATTCTCCAATTCAGCTCACTCTCCAGTTCAGCTATGTTATCCTAGATTGTTCACTTCTCCTGCCTTCTCCAAACCCTTAACCCTTTTGTGAATAGCCCTGTGAGTGTTTTGTCGCACAAAGTTTTCCATTGAAGTCCATGGGACCAAAAAGCGCTGTAATCTGCCAAAAATTAGCTTTTTCCAGCAACAGGCGTTTTTCTGCTTGAGGCAAAACGCTTAGGTGTGAACAGGGGCCATATAAATGAATGGGATTCCTTATCTTGAGCGTTTTGTCACGCTTACCTTTGGGCAGCAAAATGCCTATGTGTGATGGGGACTTAATGAAAAGCCATGTTAATGGCCTTAGTGGATGGAGAAGTGCAATAGGCACTATTTGACACTAAGGTGTAGGTTTATTAAGGCATGAAGTGGTGAATTTTTTTTCCCAAATAAAGTTTTATTGATTTACAAATATAGAAGACGTCTTCACATATATTTATACAAGTACACAAGTATTTGTAGTAAGTGCAAAGGGTACAAAAATGTAAAATACTTGTGGCAGAGACATGAGAAATAGCGGCAATGCCACTCAGCTATTGAGACGACAGTAGTACAAAAGGTGACAACTATAGGTGACTGATGTACTTTGTTGACAGGCAGGATAGCGTTTACATTACAATTATAGAGTCCAAACACAGGGCACTGGTGTAAAGCCTTCCTCTACTCTGGTATTATATGAGTGGGGATGTCACCACCACTTTTTGACACGGCATGTTCTCAGCAAATGAAGTTCCCGGCTCCATCCACTGAGGTGCCGGTGGTGCCCCAGCATGTGGAGATAAGGAATGCACTCTAATAAAAGGTAGCCAGTGGTTGCCCCCCTTTGGGGTATTCAAGCGTGTCAAACTGCTACACCCTGCTTAACTAACTGACATGACAAGACAAGGGAGGGGGACAAAGGGATACATAGGGGAGATAGGTAGAAGGGGAAAGGGATGAGTGAGAAAGGTTTTCGGGCTACTTGAAGGTGCGACGTATGAGGTAGGGTATTGAAGGTCATTTATATAACACAGAGTCGGCGAGAGGCTGGTGAGCAGAAGTACTTATCAATCCAGGGGGACCAGGTTTTTTCAAATTTGCCCATATGGTCTTTGAGTTGAGCTGTTCTCTTTTCCTGTGACATAATCCAATTGACGTGGTTAGTCACACCGTGGATATTGAGGGGCTTCGTGAGCCAATTTATAGCAATTTCCCTTTTTGCAGATGTGCAAATATGCATAGATAGATTAAATTGTTTACGAAGAAGACCTTCCGGCTTACAGTTAAGCAATGCCAGAACTGGGTCTTTGGTGAGGGGCTCTGAGAACAGTGACGATAGGAGGGCAAACACCTCATCCCAGAAGGACGAGGCATGAGGGCAGCTCCACCATATGTGGAAGAAGGTGCCCGGTTCCGGACAGCCACGGAAGCAGTTAGGGGAGCAATCAGGGTTAAAGATAGCCACTCTGGCCTGCACCATGTACCAACGCATGAGGACCTTGTAGTTCATTTCTAACATGCAGCGCGAGCTGGATTTAGTATTTTCCCAGGCTTGTTGCCAGGTGTCCTCATCAATGGGGGACCCCAGGTCCTTTTCCCATTGGGGGACATAGGAGGGAGGAGGCGTATCTGTGGGGGAGATCAGTGCTGCGTATAGGAGAGAGATGAGTCCCGGGGTGTGCGGGTTAGTGTGGCAAACTCTCTCAAAGGGAGAGAGCCGTATGTTGTTGGTGTGCCGTGGTGTGACAACGGTAATGAAATGTTTGATCTGTAGATACCTGAATATTTCCTTAGTTGGGAGTTGAGTATGTTCTTGAAGGTATGGGAAGGATTTAATACTTGCGTTGGTGCGTAGTTGCCGCAGGGTGATAAGGTTGTGTTCTGACCACGCTGAGAACCGTATCGGATGGCACAAGGCAGGGGGGAAGAGGGGATTTGCCAGAATGGACATGAGAGGCAAATGAGGGGAGAGAAGGTCATAAGAGGTTTTAACTGAGTCCCAAAGTCTTAGGGAGTGGGACGTAATCGGGTTGGGTATGTGCGGCCTCTGTTTCGGCCTTCTCTCCCCTCATTTGCCTCTCATGTCCATTCTGGCAAATCATAGTGGGCCATAGCAGGTTAGTGGGCCATAGCAGGTTAGCAGCTGACGTTGGGCGCACTAGCATAGTCTCTAAAGCGACCCATGCTGGGGTCTCAAAGTCCGAATGGTATTTCGCTAGTTGTCCAATTTGTGCAGCCAGGTAGTACTTGTGTAGGTGTGGAACCGCTAGCCCCCCCTGGAGTTTCGGGAGATGGAGCGTGCGCCTGGGTACTCTAGGTTTCCTGTCTCCCCATATAAAGGCAAATATTTGTGATTGCAGCTTTTTCAGGATATGGCTAGGGATTGCGACAGGCAGAACTCTAAATAGATAAAGGATCTTCGGTAACAGCGTCATTTTGACCGCTGCCACCCTACCCAGCCAGGAGAGTTGGTATTGGGACCACGTTTTCAGCATATGCGATAGTTTGGTCACCATCTCGGGATAGTTCGAAGTATATAAGGTAGAATATGTATTTGTCAGCTTAATACCCAAGTAAGGAAGGTGGCTCGTGTGCCAGGTATAGGGATAGGTGGTATGTAGGGATTCCGCTAAAGGCGGGGGTTATGAAACAATAAGGGCCTTGGACTTGGAATGGTTAATGCCCAGACCTGAGACCTTTTCAAAATCCGACAAGATAGCCGTCATGTTGGGTAGGGTGTCAACTGGATTCGTTATGAAGAGCAAGGCGTCATCCGCAAACAAACAGAGTTTATGAGATAAACCGTCATAGTCAATTCCGGTAACACCTGGGGATTTACGCAGTTTCTGTGCCAGAGGTTCTATCGCTAGGGCGAAGAGGAGGGGCGATAGTGGGCATCCCTGTCTGGTGCCTCTTAGGATCGAAAAGGGTTGGGAGGTGAAGCCTGAGTATTTAATGCGGGCTGTGGGGCTGTTATAGAGGGAGGAGACCCAAGTCAGGAAAAAGTTTCCGAAGCCCCAGTGTCGCAGGGTATGAAACAGGTAGGGCCAGGATACACTATCAAACGCCTTCCTAATATCGAGGGAGAGAAGCATGGAGGGGATGTTCTTGGTGGTTGCTATATGGGACAGAAGGGTGATTCTCCGAATGCTGTCGCTAGCCTGTCTAGTGGGGATAAAGCCCACTTGGTCATTTGAAATTATCTGGCCTATCACTTTGTTAAGGCGGTTGGCCAGGGCTTTAGCTGACAACTTAATGTCCACATTAAGTAAAGAGATGGGTCTATAGTTGGAAGGGTTAGTATAGTCTGAGGCTGGCTTGGGGATCATGCAGATCAAGGCGGTAAGGGAATCCTGACCCAGGGTCTGGCCCCTCCGTAAAGAGTTAAAGGAAGAGGTTAAGAGTGGGATCAAGAGGTCCTTGAAAGTCACATAGTACCCTGCTGTGAAGCCATCTTGACCAGGGCGTTTGCCCCGGGAAAGAGTGGCTATTGCCTGACCAACCTCTTCCTCCGTGATGGGTTCCTCAAAGGAGGCCACTTGGGACTCCGAGAGGTGGGGTAGGTCGAGCCCCTCAAAGAACTTGTCCGCCTGTTCCGTGGAGAAGTGGCCTTGGGACGAGTATAATTCAGATAGGTGTCGCTGAAATATATCTAAGATGTTCATTGGGTTACAGGTGTGGGTGCCAGTGGGAGTACGGAGCTTGATAGGTTTGAAAGAAGGGTCTAAACGTCTAAGTTTGGTAGCTAAAAGGGAGTCTGCCTTGTTACCTTTTAAATAGAATTTATGCGTGGTACGGTGGAGCTGTTTAGCGGCGTGGTCCGTCAGCAGGAGGTTGAGAGCCTGACGGGCAGACTCTAATTTAGTCTTATGAGTTGGAGATGGGTCTAGGGTAAAATTCTGGGAGCAAGTGTTAAATTCACTTTCAAGCTGCGTCAGTTTTTGTAAGCGTTCTTTTTTAAGCATAGAGTACAGTTGAATAATTCGACCTCGAAGGACCGGTTTGTGTGCTTCCCACAGAGTGACAGGGGAGACGTCTGGGGTTCGATTGAGGGCTATATACTCTGCAATATAAGATTCTATCAACATTTTAGAGGGAGGGTCCGCTAAAAGGGAGTCATTTAGCGTCCAGGTCTGGGAGCGGGAGGTCGGGAGCTGGGAGGGGAGGATCACGGTGACAGCTGAGTGATCGGACCAAGGAATAGGCAGAATTTTGGAATTAAGTATATGGGGTGTCAGTGAAGTGTTAGTAAAAATGTGATCTATTCTGGAAAAGACATGGTGGGGGTGGGAATAGTGCGTGTAGTCAATTTTGTGTGGATGGACTTCTCTCCAGCTGTCTAAAATGGAGTAGGAAGCCAATAAATCTCTAAAGGGTTTCGCCATGTGCAAGCAGGTTGGTGTTGTTTTAGACTTGTCTTGGTGAGGGAACAGTACTATGTTGGAATCACCACACATAATGACTGTTCCCGTCGACCGCGTGTGCACCTTATCGAGCAGGTCTCTGAAGAAGTGGTGAGTTTGAACACATTGTGCCTATTCACTGCTTCTATACATCTCTGGGAAGACAATATTTATGAAGAATGTCATCCCCCTCTGATGGAAAAGAGAAGAGAATGTGATAAGCATTGAACAACCATGATGCGCAGTGAAGGCAAGTGAGTGCTTACTTCTCAGTGAAAAAGAAAGTGTATATATATTTGAAAAAACAAGTGGGTATGTGGGGTTTTCTAGGTGCCTGAATGACAAGACCAAAATCGTATAAATGTTGCATCCAAAATTGTTTTTTCAATTTAGTTTTTCCGGGCTGTGGTGCCGATCACTCAAGGGTCTCTCAAACATATTTTCACTCTCTCTCTCTCTCTCTCTCTCTCTATATATATATATATTTATATATAATATTTCTTTACCATCACTCTTGAGTGAAAGTAGACACTGACATAGACCTGTTTATACAGAACAAACAGAGCAACCAACCCCTGAACCCAATACACACTGGCCAGGTTGTTAAAATATCAGTAGAAACGTGAAATAAAAGACCCTATATATAGATATCATGTGTTCTTTCATATGAACCTCAGCAATGATGGGACTATTATACAGTCCACGAGAAAGCTATGTGGGGTATGGTAGCTAGAATGTGCCAAAATGAACACCTCATACAAAGCAATCCATGTTTATGTTTTATTGGTATTGCGGTATATTTGTACAGCGCTTTGCATGCTGCACATTCACATTAGTCCCTGCCCTCAAGAAGCTTACAATCTAAGTTCTCTTCCTTACATACACACACATACTGTACCACTGCAAATTTTAGACAGAAGCCAATTAATAGACATGTGCGATTCGGTTCGCATCCGAATTCCGAATTAAAGCTAAGACGAATGCAAAGGAATCCGAAATTATCGATTTCCCAAAATTCGTTATTGTACGAATTTCGTTGCAGCAAAACGACATTAGGAAAAATTCATATATATCAAATGGTTCTATGGTAAAAGTACAGAGGCTATAGTGTAGTGGTTAAAGCACAGGATTGCCATTGTCAAGGTCGCTGGTCTAAGCCCAGTCATGGGAGAGTAATGGATAAAAAAAAATGTTTCTTTGCTTTTGAATTGGCATTCTCCTATTGACCTAAATGACTAAATGTCATTTTTTTTTTCCTAATGTCATTTTGCTGCAATGAAATTCGTTATTGGACGAATTATGTTGCAGCAAAATTTTTTTTTTTTTTTTTACAGACTGCAGAAAATGAAAAAAAAAAAAGCGTGAGGTTTCCCCACAATCCATACCAGACCCTTAAGGTCTGGTAGGAATTTTAAAGGGGAACCCCAGCCCCAAAAATGGGGGGAAAAAACGTGGGGTCCCCCCTAACAGTCCTTCCAGACCCTTGATCCGAGCACAGGCCCGGCAGGGCAGGAAAGGGGGGGCGATCGAGCGCCCCCCCTCCCTGCGCCTTACCAGGCCACGTGCCCTCGGCATTGGGAGGGTGTCCCCCCGCAGACGACCACCCGAATCCGACGAAAACTAACAAAAATTACATTCAGTTTGAAAGTCAACTTCGTCTCCTGGAACATGACGTCACGGCTCGCTCCACCCATTTGACATTCTCAGCTGTCACATGCTACATAGTGCATTCATATATATCACATGCTTCTATGTTAAATGTACAGAGGCTATAGTGTAGTGTTTAAAGCACAGGATTGCCATTGTGAAGTTCGCTGGTTCAAATCCAGGCATGGGAGAGTAAAGTTTTTTGTTTTTTTCATAAACGAATTTCGGCAGGACTACCGCTAACAAATTTCGTCCGAAACTAATTTAATTTCGGACCCGAAAAACTAAACTAAACTAATTTTTTTTTGTTTAAAAACGAAACTAAACTAAACAAATTTTTTTTTTTTTTCAAAACTTAACTAAACAAATTTTTTGCTGGTGCACATGTCTACCAATTAACCTTCCAGCATGCCTTTGGATTGTGGGAGGAAAGCCGCGCAAGCACAAGGAAAACATGCACACTCCATGTAGATAGTGTCCTAACTTGGGTTTGAACCAAGGAATCCCAATGGTGCAAAGGAAAGGTGCTAATCACTAAGTCACTCTGCTGCCCATCTTTCATAGAACATCATTATTATTTAGCTCATATAAAACATGGTGATTGTCCTCTTCAAAGAGCTGAAAACATCTATATAACTTCCCACCCAGAAATGGATTAACAAAACTGGGTGACCGGCACCTCTGGTCAGTCTGTTTTTGAATCTCTAGCTACAAAAATATTTGTCAATCTAATGCAGTCATTAAGGAAAGCCAGGCCATCTTCCCTAGTGCAACTCTTAAAGCAATTCTCTTAACTTGATGGTGAAGTCAAGAGATGATCATGTTTCCTTCTCCTTTAAGCCTTCAACAGCCCCTGTTCTCATGAGGTTATTGGAGCGAAGTTCATTGGTTTCTATCACATGTAATAAAGATACAAGAGAGTTCCACTGTTACTTCTAGAAATGCATTTACATATCTCATCTGGCCTAGTGCCAGCCGGGCCACACCTTGTGCAGAAAGGACGGGACTTTCTGACTGTGTTGCCCTATAATAACAAATATTTAGATTGTGCTTGCATTGTAATTTCTGTTATGCATACAGTATACATGACATCTGTAGCTTTATTTTCTGTGCCAGGTTCCTTTCCAGTTTTTGACATGTTTATTGAAGTAGTCCTATTTCATAATATCTTTAATATATTTTCTTAGGATCTATGGCTTCAAATTTCACCAGCAACAGTTGAAAAAACTGTGCAGAATTCTAAAGCAATGCAGCAAACTAACACATCTGGAGTAAGTCCATTCATCCTTATCACAGCTTATTGTTTGTTCTATCCCATGTGCTGTAAATGTTTTATTTATTACCTTATCATTTTTGTTTTTTTACTTTAGTTTGTCTGAGAATCATTTAGAAAATGCTGGAATCAGTGAGTTGACCCAGGTCCTTCCTCACTTACAATCGCTACAATCAGCCAAGTAAGTTAATCGAAGACATACATCTTCGCATTGACCTTAAAATGTATCTTTCTCATCTAACAAATCAAATTGCAGGATTGTGAATTGAAACGCAACACTCTGTCTATATAGTCCAGATACATCTTGATTCAATATAGGGTTGAGGGACATTAAAGAAATAGCCAAAGCATTTAAGAGGCTCGTACCCCCTTTATCAGGGTTTGTCCAGTGTGTGAGAATGCATAGAGCTCTTCAGCAGCTGATTTGTCCAGCCACAGCAGTAGGACAAACCTTGCAGGTCCAGTGCTTTTATTCCACTTCTTTCCTGTACCCTTCCCTAATTAAGACAGCCATTTTGTCTACTTAATAAATATTAAAGAGACCCTGTGGCAAACTGAAAAAAAAGAAGGTAAAAGCACAGTAAAATGCATGCTTAGTGGCAGCATTTTCCTTTCAATAGATTATTTTTTATTAACTTGCAATGTGCTTCTGAACTTGATCGAAAATGTGACAACTTCAGCGAGTCAGTTCCCTAGACAACCCCCTTCTTTCTTAAACGTCTTAGCCCTCTGCTCCTCTGGGAGTGCCCAAATGCTGTTTGTGCAGACCCAGCTCCTTTGCAGTTTCCCTCACTTCCTACATAACCTTTTATGTAGCTGCTGTGGAAGGAGTGAAGGGGAATAGTACAAAGTGTCAATTAAGTGACAGCTCAGAGTCTTCTGGGGCTGCTGACATCAAGTTCAAGATGGTGACCACCAGCAGCAGTCTTATGACTTTTGGATGTCTACACAAGGGAGGCTTTTACAGGTAAATAATATAACACAATAAAATACATGAAATGTTGTACATATGCTCTAATGGGAACGTTTTTGTTGAAATGAATGGCCTGTGGGCAGGGTCTCTTTAGTTTACTAGTGTTTTAGGTGGAGCCCACTAAATATCTCCCTCCTGAAGAGGATACAGTTTAAAAGATATTTTCATTTTATCTGCAACTCTCCTATATATATATATATATATATATATATATATATATATATATATATATATATATACAGTATATATACACACACACT
>NW_017306463.1:982961-1008008 GCF_000935625.1 Nanorana parkeri
CGGGCTTCCCGATTAGCAGGGTAGCCGCCCCCATGCTTCTCGTCATTGGTGACGAGAAAGCATGGAGCCGGCTTTCTAGCCAATCAGGAAGCCGGGCGCCGTGTAATGACGCGGCACCTGGCTTCTTGATTGGCCGGATCTTGATAACATGGAGAGTCCCTCCTTACCCTCCCACGTTAAAGTATACCTGTGGTTTTGTCCTGCACGGGCAAGGCACAGATTCACTTTAATATCAATTGCTATTAATTTTTGTCTGACAATACTAAGTCAACTTAAATTCTTTATATTAATCATTCTAGGTGATTAAAGTAACATTAAACTCAGGAGTCAGGTACCTTAGGTATTAACAGAAATGTAATTTATTTGTGAATTCTCAAATCATCTCTGGATTGGTGCTGACACTGTGATGGACTGCAATCTCACATTAACAGGGTTATTCACAAAAGGGAGAAGAGTTTCGAGAAGGCTGGAGAAGTGAACAATCTAGGACAACATAGCTGATTTTGTCCTTATAGCTGATTTGGAAAGATTCTGCAATTCAGCTCACTTTCTAATTTAGCTAGATTGTTAACTTCTCCTGACTTCTCCAAACTTTTCACCCTTTTGTGAATAACTCTGTAAGTTTTCTAATTTGTATTGAGATTGTAGTCCATCACGGGAGCAAGATTGGAGTTGTGGCTACTTTTCAACACACACAGGGACCATGGAGAACAAAAGTAGCCACCCTCCAGAAAGAAGGACAGTGTCAGCCCCAATTCAGAGATGATTTGAGGCTCTACAGCCGAGTGATACACAAATAAGATGCATTTTTGTTAACAGTTAAGTTACTTGAATGCATTTTTAAGATTTAACTCCTGAGTTTAGTTTCACTTAAATGAACATTTTAAATTAAGCTCTGCTTAAAGGGTATCTATGGTTAAAAACAAAAAATACATATATATTGAAGTTCCATGAGTTATATTCCACTACTAATAACCATATCAATCTAGAAGCTTGTAAACTTATTTATTGAAGATGCCCATAGAATGTACTTCCTCAATGCATTGACACAATTTCACTCGCCCGGTGAATATGCACTTCCTAGTGTCACCATTCTAACTAAGCCTGATGTCTGAACTACTATGTCTGAGCTTCCCACAATGTAACATCAATACTACTTGCTGGAAGCAATACATGATGGGATAAGTATCTTGAGAGATTGATGCATCATATCAAGCAGCAGGGAAAGAGATGCAAAACACACTGGGAATCTAGGAAATGTTTGAATGTGATCAGCAGAGAAAAGACAGAAATGAATACATAAAAGGGATTTTTTCAAGTAAGCTTTGATTGCATTATCAAAAACAACTCTAGCATGTGTTCATATTACAGTGCTGATGTTATAACAGGATAGTATATGCTCTGAATTTACAAATACTTAAATACGTTGAAAATATAAGCACCTACAGAAAGCATTTTATGCCAATTTAGACCTAGTTTGCAATCCTGGGTTTATGTTGATCAAACATACAATGTAAAGTCATAGCCTTTGTACACTAGTTAATTCCATAACTCCTTTCACATTCCACTCATGATTTCCCATTACTCACTGGGCCTCCTGCCTGTAAAACAATGGTAATGGTTAATAAGAGGAGAACCAGCAGGACAGCTACCTAAAGTAACTTTGAATTCTTCATGGGCATGTTGGACAACATTTTACAGAAATTTGAATAATGCTCAGTCAACAATATCTTTATCTTTTACAGTCTGAGTGGTAATAACATCTGCCTGGGTGGAATTCTGTCCCTGACAGAGCTTTTGTCTACAGTGGAGAAACTAACTGATGTCGATATCAGGCAAGAGCTTGGTCTCATTAGTTATAACAGGATTTATTAAACATCCTATTCTTAAAGCTAACCAGATGTCCCCTTTTTTTCAGCTTTGGGAATCCTCAGAAAGTGATGTTAATATTTCAGGAAAGCAAAAGGTACTAAATGATTATGTACAAAATACAAGGCTTGGTTCACAAAGTTCTCTAATTGAGCCATATGACAGTAATTTTCTCATTGAGCTCAGCTGAAAATACGGTCACTTTTTTGGAAATAAGTACACTTAGCCTTGCGAATTGAGCCTATAGTGACCATATCTTCACTATTCTGGTCTATTCCTGTGAAGCATGAACAATTTGCTTTTTAGGCCTGTGTTGATGGGCTTTCGTTCACTTCAAATACATTCTGCATTCCCATACAAGTCTACGGGAATGCCAAGCCTGCTTAAAGCAGGTCAAATGCAGGTCAGAAGAAGTCAACTGCATGTCAAATGCACCTGTCAATTAAATTTCAATGATCTCAGAAGCATCTCAAACTGTTGTTAAACTGATGCCATCAACACAAGCCCAAAGTCCGTCAACACAAGCCCAATATGTAACTCAGTATAACAACCTTATTGTTGATTAGCACTAATTATTGTCTTGATATACATCATTTGTAGTAGGCTGGGATGTTATATAAATCCCTAAAGTTACTGGTTTTATTATCTTTTGTATGGCCTTGGGAAAGTGAAAGCTCATGAATTTTCAGTTTAAATCAGCTAAATACATTCCCAGTGTACCAAGACAAAAGATGTACAAAAGCTTATAGTTCGTTTTCTTTAGAATGCAGTCACAGCCTATGCTGAAATGCCTGTCCCCCGCCAGCATGATGCAGAAAAGGCCCTTGTTTTCTGTTTCGAAGCATTGGTATCTCTGCTAAGTCAAAGCTAGAGTTCTCCAATCAACATGGAACACGGGCTTTGCTGATTGCAGAGCGTTAGATCCGACTCAGCAATGGTTGTGTCAGACCTTGGCAGAGGGGCCACTGTTTCTAAAGATAATCTGCTTTAAGGCTTTGAGCACCTGGCTTTTAGGGCTTTGGTTTTGAGGCACCTGCAATGTGTTTAGTTTATTCATACTGAATGTTCTATTGGGCTTGAAGGACAAGTGTTCCCTGGTTTGGAGCTACATCTTATGTCTTTACTCATTGCAGCCTTCCTCTACCGCACTCATCTGAGCTCTCTTACTGTCTTACACCATCATCCTCTTGGCGCACTATTGCACACCTCTATTGTGGCAAATATTGACAAACACATAATCTCAACCATTATTTACTTGGCTTAGGTTTCCCTGTACAGAATATTTGGTGTACTGACAAAAGTGTATCTGGTCCAATATCAGAAGTAGGTTGGCCTGCCAGAGGACATATGGAGTGATAGAAATGTAACCTGTCTATAAAACCTTAACAGAATAGTCCATGACAGCAGTGGTAACATTGGCCGTTAAAGCTGTAGGCAGGTGTCGCCATCCTCAACCTAATAAAGTCCATACAAGTGTTCCCTGGTTTGGAGCTACAAACCAGGGAACACGTGGGTGTCACTAATTGAACCTACCAGTGCTCAACCTATGGCTGCGTTATTGTGGGAGAGGAGGCAGTTTTGTTGCTCTGACATGGTAGGGGTTGGGTTGTGTATCTGTAATGAAGCAAAATAGTATAAAGGTTAGGAGCACCTTTGGGTGTCTTTGCAGTTATACAGAACTGCAGAGTACAGAATTGTGTAATTTAACTTTTTGTGTTTTGCAGGAATGAGTCTTTCCTTACTGAAAGTGAAAACACAACATCTCCTCATCCATTAAAATCATTCAGGTAAGGATTATCGACACAAATATTCAATTAGAAAATAATTAAACCACTAATGGAGTTTTCCATACTAGTGTTTTGGGGCATGTGTATTTAGCAGGCACAAGTCAGTAGAAATTAACAATATTTCCCTATGATTCTGGTACAGAAATGCTAATCAGACAGGCTGAATTGAGGTGGGCTAAAAGAGGGCAGCACAGTTTCTCCACTAGCAATAATACCATTAAAGGATAAGTCAAGTTTAAAACAAAGTGTACTTATCATTTTTGTCCTTTTGCCCTAAGCTAACTGATCCCACCCTCCCCCTCTGAAGATGCATATTTACAGAGATCCGACTTCCGCAGCCTCCGTTTATTTACATCCTATGCCATAAGTCCTCTCTCTCCTTGCCACGCAGGCATATTACAGTCCCAGAGACTTCTACACCAAAATCTGTTTAAGTATCCTGTTTAATATCTACTTAAGCCCTACTCTGTAGAAGTCATGGTTTCCCTACACTATGATGGGCTAAATGGCTGTCTGGATGAACAGTTAGCCCAGGGGGCTACAATCAGTATTAATCCCTTATTTTTAGGGTTTGGGATATTTAAATGGGATATGCAGATGGATTCTCTCCTGTGAAGGATGCTACAAAATAACTTGCTCAGTCTGTGGTGAAGACCGCAGTTATAACACACTGTTTAGTATTGAAATATGTTTCTGAAGAGGAGGGATGGCATGACCATCCTATTACAAATTAAAATTAAACAGTTGATAGTGACAGATGATACATACGGTTGATTTGCTAAAGGTAAATAGGCTGAAATTTCTACTTTGGAAAGAATACCCAATCATGTGCGTGGAAAAAGAAACAAAGTATTTTTGCTTAGGCGTGATTGGATGATGGAAGTCAGCAGAGGTTCAACATTTTACTAAGCTAATGAAAAATTCACTTGCACAGTGATAATTCTCTTGCAAAGTAAAGAGCATGTATGCCTTTTGACCCGGTCACACCTGGGCGATCCGTGACCACGCGGCAATCGCATGATTGCCGATTGCCATGCAGTCATGGAGTGTGTAATGCATGTAGCAAGTTGTTGGGTTTTATACCTGGGTTGGATCTCAGCTGCGGAAGATTATATCTTAGGTGTTATGGTTCTATAACCAGATTGATCCCAATTTAGCGGCAGTTCATACAGATGGAATAGGGATATAACATGACGCATGTAGCAATAAGGTTCTCACATAAAGGTAAGTCTGATATCTGTAATTCCTTACAGACGTATTCAATACATAGAGAGGTATAGTGCAGGAAGCAGCGTTAGGAAAGTATATTACTTCATACACCTTCAGGGCAGATTGAGACCCCCAATCATTCAATGTTAACCTGTATTACCTCATACAGGCGTAAAGTTCTCATGCAGGGTGTGCAGACCTTAAGCAGTAAGTGAGTCACAAATGGCAGACTAGTTAACATGAGTAACCCCCACCAGACATGTTCTCTGGTTGAATGGTACAAGGTAATAAAGGGATTTTACATAAGTCTATACTTGCGGTTAGCTGCGTTGATGGAGGCGAAGGATACCGTCTCACAGAGAGAGCTGAACATAGCAAGGTTGTAGGATGGCGGGGGTTAAGTGGAAGTATGTTAGAAGTCCAGTGGAGTGGTTCACTCAGAGAGCAGTAGCAACAGCTTTGTCAGAGATTACTCCCCAGTCAGTGTAGCAGTAGCTCAAGCTTCTTTGTAATAAAATAGAGCAGTGCAACCAGCAGCATTTGTAGTCCAGGGAAGTTAATCTCAAGTGTGAAGTTGTCTGCAAGACTACCAGAAAAGACTACCGAATGGAGAGAGATGCTTAGCGTCCACAACATTATCCAGACACTGAGCATTTCAGAAACCCCGACTTTAACCTGACAGCCCTGTAGAGAGAGGAGGAGCAGCATGACGACGTGGGAGTAGGCTGCGTCGGATTCTGATCCCAGAGCGAGGACAGGTAAGTCTGTTACAGAGTGGTCCACCAATGATGATGGCGCTGGGAGTGCCATTATTTTCTAATGGCACCCAAAGCACGCCGGGCAGATCGCGGGGGTTCCGCCGAAATTCTGTCCGTGCAACCAATCTCTGAAAACTCAAACTCAGTAAACACTGAAAGTAGTGATATGCTGTGCTTGGGTGGAACAGGAGGGTTGTCCACCCGTCCACCATCCCATGATGGCTGTCAGCTCCTTTTTCTAATGAACTACAGAAGCAAGATTTTGCCTTTAACAGAGGGATCTTCGCAAAATAGTGTCTCAACGCTCTCTGATGAGCTCTTTATACTGGCAATCCGTGTTGTGTGGCTCCAGCGTTCGTCCTTCTCTCTTACATTGAAGTCTTATGAGCTCCTGAAGAAGCGGCCTGCCCACGAAACACGTAGAGAACTAAACTTATCAGACAACACTTCTTCTTCCCTACACCATGAGATTGAGATTTTTGACTTTTTGGCTAATGTAATGCATGAATTTAAATGCTTAAGGGTGAAGAAGGTAATAGATGAGGCACATTGGGACATGAATGTATTGCAAATAAGCCACTTTTAAAGAACACAAACGAATGAGAAAAGTTCTTTTAAGAATGTATTAATATATAAATAAAGTTCACTGTTTTTATTAAAAATATGTTGTTTATAAGTTGCTTATGCGGTGATACCTGGTACCTCACTGGCTTTCCATCCCTTTTTTCCCTCTTTTGTGCATGTGTGGTGGCACTGCCCGATTGTGGCCCATTTTTGGTCACAGATCTTTCCTAAAATCCGCATGGTTTTTGGTTTTACGCCTGATAAAATCCCCCATACAGCTCCCTTAAACCTGAAACCGCCGGGGGTAACCAATCGACAGTTTAAACTGCTGTTGTACATTTTTACTGCGGCAAGGAAGGTGATTGTGAGATCTTGGAAGACCCCTTCTCTTTCCCTCAGAATGTTTTTTTGATATTAGGTCACATTTTCTGTATTTTGAAAAGTTATCTGCTGTGCAGAACGATACCTTGCCTAAGTTTTCAGCTACCTGGGATCCGTGGACTGCAGCACTTTTTCCTGACTCCTTTGACAGTGGCTCCTTGGTACCTCGAGTGCTTACCCTTGGGGGTTCTTTGGGGGTTTCTTTCGGGTGGATTGGGGGTGAGAGTGCGGCAGTCTTGCCCTTTTTTCCTTTTTTGTGGTCCTCTGTGTTCCTGAATCCCCTTTTATGAAGATGTTTGCTTGTAGTGTTTGACGAATTGTCCCTGTTTACTTGATTTTTTTGGAACACTGTAATCCTATCCTAATTTCCCTATTTTTTGTATGTTATAAACAAAAACCTTTCAATAAAAATGTATTGCAACTAAAAATATCATGTTGTGGTTATTGGGTAGCAACACATATAAAAAAAGTCTATATTCATATTAATTGGCTGTGATGGCACTTAAGGTGTAACTTATCTCAGTGGTAAATGCGTTACTGATAATATATACACACAGAGTAAATGTTCTGGGATATCCGCAAAGTACCCTGCAGATAGTTTATAAATAGACCCCCAATGTGAAAAGAGGCTGCAGCTCCACATAAAGGCACTGTGAAGGGCTTGCCAAACCTGGATGAAATGATTATCTAAAACTTACATTGATAATAAATGAAGTGGGCTTTTTGCTTTAGGCATGTTTCCTGGATACAATTATCAGTTTGCTGATTGACTTTGCTTATTATTAGGGATGCACCGATACCAAGTACCCTACTCGGTACAAGTACAAGTACAGATACTTTTCGAGCTCCGAGACTAGACTACAGAAATATTTAAAAGTTAGGACGCAGCTGTCATTTGTAAGGAGCATACCGAGCTCCTGGGATTAGTACATCTCTGTTGTAATGTATGATTTTGTTTTTATAAATATAAATAAAGGGATGCACTGATACCAGTTTTGCGAGTACGAGTACTGGTACTTACCGAGTACTTACAAGTACGAGTACTGATACATTTTTGTTTATTGTCATGTGATAGTTTTTCTAAAACAATACAGACTAATGATTTCAGGAGAGTGGTGGAGCACCAGAGCCAGGTCCCAGCTGCAACCTCTGCAACCCTGGCAGTTCTCATGAAAATGCCAAGTATCGGCACTGGTACTCGAAAAGTATCGGTGCATCCCTACTTGTTACATTGAGTTAAACTTTAAAACAGTTGTAATGCTGATTATATAAAAACATTAACATTTTAAAACATTCAAATATTAGTTTTATTAATTTCTTTTTGTGGTCATAATCATCATGAAGTGATATTTTGTCCCTAGTATTGCTTATACAAGCGAATTAAGAATTGTTAATTGTTAAATGGGGGTTTGGAATGTGCAATTGCTTTTCTTATCTGTCCTATAATATAAATGATTGTGTTTGCACATAGGATAGAAGAGGATGCATTGATGACTGATTATAATTCAGTTTATACTGATGTTTTTTCTGATGTTTCTGGATATAATTTTCCTGCAGCCTTACAGAGTACCGCATGACTTCCCAGAAACTGCAGAGGATCTTACGAATTCTGACACAATGTCCTGATCTCACACAGATAAAGTAAGAAGGAGGTTCCTCTGAATTTTATATACGATGGGGCAGATTTGCTAAGGTGACACTTGAACAAAAATATGCTTTTAAAGAAGAACTCTGGGAATTTAAAAAAAAAAAACCTACATTGCAAGAGTTAAGTACTCGTTTTGTCTAGGGGGCTCAAATAAAGTAGATATACTCACCTGATCCTCGGTCCTTCCGGGCTGCTAGACTGGTCGATTGACTTGCATTTAATGTGAGGGTGACAGGAGACATCCCACAGCCAGAGGGGGAGAGAGGTAAGCACTCACTGCCACAGGACAGAGGATCAGGTGAGTAAATCTGCTTTATTTAAAGTGCTTATAAACTCTCGCCTACCCCCATGCCCCCCCACCCCCAATGGTGCTGTAAGCACTTACCTTATTTGATGCCTCTTGCTGCGGTCATCTGCTTTCTTCCACTCGTTTCCGACAGTCCCTCCAGAGCTGGTGCCGGTCTCTGATCCACCACAGACTCTGTGTGTCCCACGATGACTGCTAGGCATGCGCGCTCCCGGCTGCATGGCTGCGTCCATTCACTGTAATTGTGTTTTCTCCCCCTCTGCTCTACTGTGCATGTGCCCGCGCACTTCATCCTTCACAGGCTTTCGTGACCCAGGAGTTTTTCAGCCGGGAGTGAGCGGCGCTGGAACAGGTAAGTAATTAGGTATTTGCCTCATTTTTTTTTAAATCATGGGGAATACTGTATATCTCCTGCTTGCTATCAGTAGATATATGCCAAAAAAGAAAGATTTTATTTATACTTTAAGCCCTCTAGACAAAACAAGCACTTCACCCTTGCAATGCGGGGTAAACCCCACTGCAAGGACACGTTTTTTTAAATTCCTGGAGTTTTTATTGAAAGTATGTTATAATGCCCGAGATTACATAAAGTATTACATAAAGTATTTAACATAGCATAGTAAGGACATCTTGAACCCCTATTAGCCTGGGTCCCTGTTGCAAATTTTCCCTAATTTCCTGTCTGGTGAAACCATTGCCACCTTGATACCATGACACAAATTTCAAGATACCAATTAAGCTCGAAAGGGGTTCTAATCTTCCCTACCCAAAATAAAAAAGGTAAACAGTTTTGGCGATACGTACAGTTTAAAGCGGCACTCCCAGCTAACAGGTAAACACACAGTTGAGATATACACATACATATACAGGTACTATTTTGTGAAAGTTCAACTCTAGCTACCTTTCTTTGAATATGCATAATGTTTGTTACTGTGATAAGTGTTGCAGGTCCTGACATGGTAATCACCTCTTAAAGGATCTGTCCACAAAAAAAAAAGATATTTTAGCTATGGGAAGCCTTCTGGACTGATCAGCACCTGACTACTTTTGACATGGATACTCCAATGGTGAAACCTTTCTATCATATTTCCAAACTCTGTTTCTATCCACCTTGGAGTTTTGGGTATTCTTCCTTCTATCACATGATCAGTCATACAAAATATATATCAATATCAGCAGGCAGAGTGGGAATGTGCACAGAAGGTGCACAGAGCCAGAAACTCAAGAACAGAAACCAATAAAGCTTCCTGGGGATATAAGAACCTGTCAGGTGGTTTAACTTTCCAGCATCTACTAAAAACTAGAATATCAGTTTTGAGTGGACTGATCCTTTAAGTGCTTTATTGTATTGGTTGTGCCTGTAAGGAAATGTAATGTATATGTTTTATATACATTTTAGTTATGTTCAGGACTAAACAACAACAATTGTAACATATTGTTACATGTTTAGCCCACTTAACATGAAATTCTGCCTATGACAATTACATATTTCAGCCAACTTTCAGCCAGCAGGTTCAGTTCTCAGCTCCTTTTCACATGGTAACCAGTCTAATCTTAACATCTGTGCTAAAGAAAGTATATTGCTTACGGAGCTCAATAGCTGAAGCTCAGGTTACATATATAGCTGAAACAGAAGAGGATTGTCTCATCCTACCTCCTTCCCCTATCTTCCTCTCCTCTATACAGCTCATCCCCACAGCTTACAGAGTCTCAGTTCCAAAGAGAGTGTTATATGAACCAGCTACTGCAATGCTGTCTATTTAGAAAACTCATAGAGGGGGATTTACTAAAATTGGAGCAGACAGAATTTGGAGCAGCTGTGCATGGCAGTTAGTCAGCTTCTTGCTTTCATTTAAAGTTTACTGAACAAGCTGAAAAAAAAGCTAATTGGTTACTATACACAGCTGCACCAGATTTTGTTGGCTCAATGTTTGTTAAATTCACCCCATAGTGCTCTGTAACACCAGTGCCATTGGTGCACCCACATCAGTTTAAAGAAATATAAACTTTATTATAATAATAATAATTATTATAGTTTCCTTTTAAGGTGGCCATATACCCAAACCTGTAGTTTTCAGTGCTCCAGGCTTGGAGTTGCAACTTTTCATTTTTAGCAGTTGGGTCATTTTATGAACTTCTGTCCTTAGTGCATCTCAAGTACATATTTTATGTTGTGAATAAAGCCTAACCTGAAAACCGACCAGTTATTGATTAGTGAAATGATTTATTTCTACAGTTTATCTATGAATGCACTGAACTACAAAATGATGGCAAACCTGCTGGACCACTTGCCAAAGCTTACTGATCTGAGTCTCCTCAAGTAAGAATTTTACTCTGTAGATAATTTCAGAATCCTGTTTTCTTTTTCGTGCTTCCTTTCTTCCCTCCCTCTCCAACTCCTTCATTCCCATTTTTTTCTTTCTGCTACTCTCTTGTACTTCCCTCTCCTCCCTCTCTCTTCTTTTTCCACCCCTCCTTCCCTCTCCTCTTCTCCCTCCTCTCCTTCCCTTACCTCCCGTTATTTTCTTTTTGCTCCTCCCCTTTGCTTCCCTTACCTATGGTTCCTCTCTATTCTACTCCCACCCCCTTCCTTCCCTTTTATCATCTCTCTCTCCTCTCCTTTCCTGTCTTTTCCTAACCTTTCCTCTTCTTCCCTCCCATTCTTTTCTTTCTGCTCCACCTCTCTATCTTCTTTTCCTCTCCTCCCTCTCTACTCTCCTCCCACCCCTCCTTCCTTCATATGTTCTCTCTCTTCTTTCTTCTCCATCCTTCTCTTCTGCTCCCTTCACTTCTCTATCCCCTCTCACCTTCCCATCTCTCCTTCTTTACCCCCAATTTTTTTCTCCTATCCTCCCATTTTTTTCTCCCTCCTTGTTCCCTTTCCACTCTCACTTTTCCCCTAGCCTTCCTGTCTCTCTCTCTTTATTTCCAGTCTTTCCTCATCTCCTTCCTATCCATCCTTCCACTCTTCTCCCCTCCCCTCAATATTTCTTCCTTACAACAACTGAAGCTGTTATTAACTGAATTGTTTTGGTCTCCCCCTTAGCATCAGTAAAAGTGAGCTATCCCCAAAGAGTGTTTTTTTATTGGCTAAGTCCATC
The DNA here is from genome assembly GCF_000935625.1 of Nanorana parkeri. Classification (NCBI taxonomy): domain Eukaryota; kingdom Metazoa; phylum Chordata; class Amphibia; order Anura; family Dicroglossidae; genus Nanorana; species Nanorana parkeri. Next base: position 994,586 of record NW_017306463.1, read on the forward strand.
AACCTCTGTCACAGAATTACAGAAGTGGATATAAGGTATGAATAGGAATATATCATTATAGGTATGTTCTCTTTATCAGCGGTCGGGCGTTCCTATTTGTCATTTTATCATACCCTTGAGGCATGTACGCAGTGATCCCCCAGTTTTCCACATTTGGTTGAGAATGGGAAGCATGTATCGGCTGAAGAGCAGACCTAAATGACCAATACTCCCAACCTCTCTTTCACTAAATCCTGGTAGTGAGGGAGGTTGGATGATGTTTAGCCAGGAATGCAGTTTTTTAAAATTGTTTTATGTTTGAGTATGTAGCATTAAAACACAGAGAACTAATTACAGACCCATAGAATGGTGTCATCGTCTACAGAAACTTTGTTTAATGGTCTACACAGAAAAAGATTCACCATAATAAATCTTTACTTTACTATTTGCTTATTTAATTAGTGGGACGACTTTCTCTCTTGTCATTGTCCCCTTTGACTCTTAGTAAATAGAGTGAACCGGTGTAGCCATCTATGTGTTTTGAATTGTTGCTAGTGTCTGTTTGTGGTCTTGCTCATCTTAGAACTTGTCTATGTCTGTTAACTTTTCCATTGTCATTAATGTTTTTCTCTTTTCCAGGTCAGCAGATAACATCTACTTACATTTACAGAGACAGCCTATAGCTGACAAGGTCACCTGCAGGTAGGGGGATACAGTTTTTTTTAATACATTGTCCATTGTGCTTTATGCCTATTGTTATACCACTAATAATCCACAAGAGGGCAACAAACACATTGTAATTGCATTTACTGCATTTGTTATTCCATTATTATGTTTGAATTTAAATAACAATGTCATGCAGACCGGAATAGATGGGACAGTTGTTTTGTTTTTTATTTGTTAGGGACATTTTTGCATATGAATATATGCACGCATATTGTGCATTCGTTGTTATGGGTTCGCTGAAAATATTTTTTGGTGATCTGATCATTTCACATCAACTCCAGTTATGTACATAATGGCTTCTGTATGATTCATATCTACAATCAGAGCAGCTATTGTATTCAGTCAATAATTTTATGAGCATTACCGACTGAATAAGATGGTCGATATAATCAATGGAATCTGATGAAAAGAGCAGTGGAATGGTGCTGTCACACTGCTGAGCACATAGTCTCATGTATGTCTAATTTTTGTTGAAATATAGTAAGAAAAGATAAAAAGTTAAAGTAGAAATCCAGCTAATTTGTGTCTCCTTTTGGTTACAATGAGGGAGGGTGGAACATCTGCTCACATCTCAATGCTGTCCTTGTCCTTGTTATTGAAATCTGCCCTCACTACACAGGGAAAACCCAACATATTACAGTGGTCACTGAGTAGAGGGTACATCTTTTAATGAGGGCACTTGTTCTATTGACTTGTTCAAATGTGAACGATTAGATTACCCCACATTTCTGGGAGATTTACACTCACTTCCTGTCATGTCTCTAGAACACGAACAGGTACATCTCCCCAACAGGGACAGAGATAGCAATAAAACATGACAATGGTTCTAATTCTAAGGTTCTAATTGACTTATTATTATTATTATTACATAGGATTTATATAGCGCCAACAGTTTGCGCAGCGATTTACAATATAAGGAAGACATTACAATCACAATACAATTCAAGACAAGATGGTGAGGGCCCTGCCCCTGAGGGCTAAAATCTAAAAGAGGAGGGGGAACTGATACATGAGGAGGTAGCTGTCTGGGGATGAATTATTTGAGAATGTGATGGTTCAGTGGTTAGTTTGAGGTGGGATAGGCTTCCCTGAAGAGATTAGTCTTTAGGGAACGCCTAAAGGCAGTCAAGGTGGGAGATAGACGGACAGGTTGGGGTAAAGAGTTCCAGAGGATGGGAGAGACTCTAGAGAAGTCCTGGAGGTGAGTATGGGAGGAGTGGACAAGGGAGCTGAAAAGCAGGAGGTCTACTGAAAATTTTGTTCAGTTGCAATGTGCCTCTGAACTTGCTAGAAGATTCAACCACTCCAAAAAGAATACATTTCCTAGCACAGCTGCCTACCTCTTGCCATGTCATAGCCATCTCCTCTTATGGTAGTGTCTGTGCTGGCCTAGCTTTTTCGCACCTCCCTACATAATCTTTTAAGTCTTGTCTACATGCCCTACAATGGTGGCTGCATAGTATTTCTCAGGGCAGGTTTTGTGATGGTGACTACAGTTGAGAATGCCTCTGTATTGTGTGTTTAAACTTGTAGTCCTCATCAGATGACCGTGTAACAGGGTGACAAGGTAGGAGCACAACTAGGAGAGAGGGACAGCACATTATTATCCTATACTCATAGTAAATGGAGATCACCAGCACAGTCAAAAGCATTAGATTCTTTTATTGACGAAACATGTCACAAGCATCATTTAGCCAATGTTTCTGGGCCACGCAGGGTCCCTTCTTCAGGGCAACAATAGTGGTCACTATGTCACCCTGAATAGGGGACCCTGCATGGCCCTAAAACATTGGCTAAATGACGCTTGTGACATGTTTCTTAATAAATAAGCAAAAGAATCAAATGCTTTTTACTGAATGCTAGTGATCTCCGTTTTCTACGATTTTGAAAAACACGGCGCCCTCCGTGCAATCAATATGAGCACCAGGACCATTAATCAAGGTCCAATCGCTGTAAGGAGCGGAGCAGACACATCACAATAATGTACTACATTATTATCCTATAGCACTCAGTTCCTGATCAGGAACCATAGTAGCTGGATCACCAGGTATTATTTTGATGAAAGCTGCATATTTAAAAATATTAAAGACTTTTGAAATTACATTAACATATTAAAGCTTATAGGAGATTATAATGATTGGGTTTACATATACGTTAAGATTAAGAAAAGAACTATGCCTAAATAAAGCTTACCACACATATTACAATATGACTTTCCAATCTCCTTTAGATATTCTAATAACTATATAGTACAAGGGCCTCCCTGATTTGATACAGATTGATTGGGTAGTTTAGGTTGGTCCTCATATTACATAGTTTGGGTAAATCTAAAGAAGATTGTCAAGTCAGATTTTAATGTGTATGGTGATTGTTAGGATAGTGTCAAAATAACAGTCAGTCTGTGTTAAGTAGTGTTCCATTTAAGTCTCATATGCTTTCTGACATCCATATTGTCAATGAATGAACAAAAAAAAGTCATACAATTAATAATATTTGGAGTGGGAAGGTGTAGACATTTCATACAATATTTAAAATGGCTGCTACATTCCCATTTGGAAGTGTGCACCTAGGATTAAGGTAGCTTTTTCATTTGTGATTTGATATAAATGCATTTGTCACATACCTGACAAAGCATTTATGCCCATTAGTTTATTTTATATAGTATATACTCATAGCTAGGTGGCTAACACTTTCTTGCCTTTCAGATTTAACAGTTGTAGAATTGCTAAGAATGATGTGGCTCCGCTCATGAAAGTATTGATGGAGAACCCTAATCTGCTGGAAGTCAGGTATGTCATTAAATGTTGTGCTCCTCCTATCAGTTGACGTGGCTATTAAAGTGGACCTATACTTAAAAGACTATTAGCAGTCTTACATTATCAGTGATATATCCCAGCCACTCCAGCCTCTGATCACTGTCACTGTCTAAATTTCGGACACACAAAGAGAAATTGTCAAGCAATTCACATCAGATTGTGGATACCAGCAGTCACAGCACTGGACCTTGGGGTGTTGGCAATACACCTACATGCCTATTACTATGAATCTCCTATTGTGCCCAGACTACCTCAACATATTTATACCTGAGCTATATGTCACTCATGAGGAGGTAATTGATGCCATCAACTGATCATGTTGTTTTAGAGAGACACATTCTAAGGAAAGAATTGCTATTACATGAAACATTTGCAGGCTGGGTAGTAATGAAGGGGTTGTAATTCCCTCTCTCCTTGAATCTAGTCAGTGTTGACTGCCAAGAGTATACTTTCTTTTAGCTTCAGCTAGTCGGTCTATGGATAAGAATTTGTATTGTTGTGCTGGACAGCTCCAAAGACAAGGAGAGGTCAGTGTCAGGCTGGTAAGAATATACTGTATGAAGTGTTGCCAGAAGACTAGCAAAGGTTAAAGACAGAAGAGGTGGTTGCAGAGTGGGCTCTACATCTCATAGGCTCAACCTCTGCTGTGACTGTTGTTTGTTCCTACCCCCAGAGACAAACTTAATTGTGGCCAGACTAGTTTTATAGACCTAAGCACCACACCCTTCCCTTTGGCGTCTCAAATTCAACTGAATAGAAGGTATAATGGAGAGGAGTATAAGCAATTGCGCCTCAGCTTACATCAATAAGAACAGGTGAAATACAGAGGTGGACCACTGGGCATCTGGCAACGTCCAATGAATGGAGCAAATCAGTTACAAAAAGATATGGTCTGAAGATTGTGGGCACCTTTGACTCTATATAACTTGTTGGACCCCCATTCTAAAACTATGGGCACCCTTTTTAAAACTGCTCTCCTCCCCCTTACAGCTATAACACTCTCCACTCTTCTGGGAAGCTTTTCCACAAGTTTGTGGAAATGTATTCCCATTCAGCCAAAAGAGCATTTGTAAAGTGAGGTACTGATGTTGGACGAGAAGATCTGGCTCAAAATTGGCGTTCCAAATTGATCCCAAAGATGTTCTGTAATGCTGAGGGCAGAGGTCTGCACAGGTCTCTGAACTAATAAAACCATGTCTTTAAAGACCTGGCACTGTCATGCTGGAACACAAAAAGGGCCTTCCCCAAACTATTGATGGTAAAGTGTCCATAAACTTTTGGTCATATTGTGTAGGTGTGATGGCCAGGTATACACACATGTTTGGCCTTATAGTGTATTTATTTATCATATTCATCCCCCTGTAACATCTCCCTAACTAGAGGAAAGCATGCTCAAGGAAGGGACAGGATGGGAAAGAAAAAAGGGGGAAGAGGGGAAAATGAAGCAAAAGATAAGAGATTGAGGGAACACCCATGAACTCTTGCAATTGTTCAACCTAAGTGGGGTGCATAAGGTTACCTTAGGTCTTTCAGGTTCATAGCATCAGCCTTGGGATTAAATCTACATCATTTTGAATAAATGATTGCTGTAATATCTATGAAGTACTAAAACATTTAAAGTAGTATTAAACGCTCAAACTTTTTTCAATAATGAATCCAGATCAAGCAAATATATTGTACAACAAAGTATTTCTTTACATTTTTGCCCAAGCACTTACAGTCATCATGTTTCCAAACAGCTGGCTCCAACTCTCTTAACTTGGCTTTCCTGAACTTCTTGTCCAGTACAAGATCAAAAGAGAGAGCACAGTCTCCAGCAGATCTCACGGCTGGCTCCGCCCAGTTGCAATGACAGATCAGCATCCCCAAATGACCTGGGGACGCTGATCTGTCACTAAACAATAACAACTGGGCGAAGACGGCCGTGACATCATGGCCGGCTCCGCCCAGTTGTTAGTTATTCATTGGCCGGGACCTGCTAGAAGACTCTAACAGGTGTCTGCCAATTTGAAACAGTTGGGCGGAGCTGGCTGTCACTGCTAGCTCCGCTGAAATTGTTTTTCTTTTTAAAATATATTTATTTCATTCTTAATTTTACTATTTTTTACACGTTAAAAATATTTTTGTAACCTTTTTTTTCTACTATTTTCTCTATTTTCTATTCTGCCACGGAGTTACTGAGCTTTAACCCCTTTGTGACTGACGACGTACAGTGTACGTCGCCAGCATCGGGGCTGTTTAAACAGACTCAGCGCCACGTAAACACACATCGGGTGCGCCTACGCATGAAAACGACGAACGCGCTACACATGTTGGGTATCGCCGCGCACGCCGGAGTGAGAGCAATAATTCTAGGGCCAGTATTTTGGGGTATCTCTAAATTGATGACCTGTGGGGGCTTTTAAAGCGTCTTTTATTGACTTTTTGGGGTACTGCAGTTTTTCGCCGTTTCACGGTCGCACGCAATCTGTAAACTGGGCATGTTGGGTATCGTTTTACTCGTTGTAACCTCATCTTTTATATTTCATTAAAAAAATGGGTAATTTGTTGTGTTTTGGGGCATTTAATTAAATTTGTCACTAAATTTTGGGGTTTAATAAGGAGGTGCGCTAATATTGCGCAACATAAAAATTTTCAACTACCACCATTTTATTCTATAGGGTCTTGGCATTCAGAAAATATATAATGTTGGGGGGTTTTACGTCATTTTCAGGCCTAAAATGTGGAATATAACATGGGTGCAAAAAATGAAAAAAGGGCCTCAGTCATGAAGGGGTTAATATCACTTTAAAGAGATGGTTAGTTACTGTGGGCACCACAGGCAGTTCTCATTTCAGACACTTTTATACATGAGTCCCATTAGCAGCTAAAAATGTCAGAATTGATTGGAGTTCATTGCTAAGTGTCTCTTTTTTTACAGCATTTGCATGAATCATCTCTCGGAAGATGGCATCTTTGTGTTGCTGGCTCTCCTTAGTTCCTGCACACGTGTTACGCATATCACTGCCTGGTAAGACAGAGCTCTTGTTACATGCTGTAACGGTATCATATTAAATGATGTAAAGCATACTTCTCACAGAAGTCTCAGTATTCCTGTAACTGAATCAGATTAAATAGGAAGTAGTATTTTGCACAGAGTGCCAGGGGTACATTGTTTGTCATTGGAGGTTCCAAACAGTCTACTAATGTGGGTAACAGTACTTTTTAAAACTCCCTTCAATAATTCCAAGAATAAAATGGTCTATATATGGGCTGCTCTCTCGTCAGTTCTGATAAAGAACTGGTCGTCTGTATTCTATGACTCTCCAGCACTTGAATATATTGCAACATTTACGGTCCAGTAATATTATTGTTTGAAATGTATATATGCCATTGTTACTAGGGAAAAGCTAAAATCTTAAACTAGTTGTAAAATGTTCTGGCCCTGCAAATTTGACCTAACTGGTCCACTCAAAACTGATATTTCTCTCTTTGGTAGATACTGGAAAATTAAACCCCTTGGCAATTTCCCTATATTTCTCTGGGATTAGTGAACCTGCCTACCCGGAGTGACACTTATGAGAGGCCCCACACTGTCTGTTGTATTTTATTTTTCTATCCTATGGAGAATGCAACAGGAGGGGCTAGAAAATGAAAAAGTTAGGAAGGAAAAATTGGAATTATGGCAGTCAGCTATTGGCATATCAAGGACATATACAAGATCAGAGTCTGACTCAGCCCACCAGGTTATACCTATTATTAAAATATCACTTTTGGGTGGACTTACCCTTTGACACTGCTGAACCAGGGATTAGAGTATTCTGCATATCCCTTTGCAACTACATTGGTCTGAGGATTTAACTTATATTCAGAGTGCTTCCAAATACCTTTCAGCTAAAAGTCTTCAGCCCTGAAGATGAGGTCTTTTTGAACCTCTGAAACATGTTGTTTTTTTCTTAGAACCATGTTAATAAACTTTATCTGGATCCTCAAAAACCTCAAGGACCCAGTCTGAAGTCATGGCATATTTGAGAGCAGCCTGTTTCCACAAAGAAAATCCTACACCCTTTTGGCATACTCACCCAGCGTCCCACCACGTTTTGTCCCTTTAAGAAGCAATGAAAAGAGAGTAATACAGAAAAGATGAAGTCTTAGCAGACCAGTCACATGTGCCAACAAGGCTTTGAGAGTTATGTGCATGGTACCACAAACAATGACAGCTTTTAGAGGCGAATACTATAAGCTTCCCAGAATAAAAGGATTTTTAGACAGAGCTTAAATCTTAGTAACAAAGCTAGTGGAAAACACTGTATAGACTGTATTATACCTCTAAATGTACAGTATGTGTATTGATAATTATATATACATGCTGCATCAGTGCAAACTGTCCTGATGGTATGAAGCCTTTGTGACACTATGGTACAAAAACATTAGTGTGTTTGTCTGATTCATCTCATGACACTGAAAGCACTCATCAGCCAGATGGGTTTAACAAATATGCACGTACTGTGCTTATTTAATATCCTTTTGCTGAACACAAGACTACTAATGAGCTTGGGAAATGGCCAAGACTAGTGAGGAACCATTGCATTGGCAGTACTGTGGACAGAGATTGTATATTAACCTCTCAGTGGTAGAAACTGCAGGTTGTGTGGGGACACTGCAAAGTGCATTAGAATGCAATGGCTCCCCAAAATGATTAGGTACCCCTGAATATAGCATTTCTTATATCTTTCATTGCATGGGTGCAAACCCAGTAAATATACAATTCTCTGCCTTCTGGCCAAAGGACACTTGAAGTTGGCTGATCTAGGTGCCAGGTTACTTCAATGTGAGCATAGTATAATACTGCTGCATTGGTATTAAGTTGCATGAAAATAAGTCTATGTTCATAATAAACATTGATGTCTGATATGCTGCAGGGGTTGGAAGAAAAGCCGGGAGCACTGATGAGAAAGAACATTCCGCTCCCATGACCACTGGCACTAGCATGTCCCCTGTGTCTCACTAGGCAGTCTCACCAAATAATAACAAGGCGTGGAAGGTGGGATAGGTTGGTTAGAGCCAGCACTCTTGGAAGCCAGTTGCTGTTTCCCTATCAGAATTCCGGGAGTGCTCTTCACCATTGCAGAAATCACGGGCAGGAACCTGGGGGAGCTAACAACAACCTAAAGCATTGTTACATACTGTATGTGTGATATGGCTATAGTTGCACTTAAAATTTGGAGCAACTTTACTTCCCCATCTGATTAAAAATCAACTAATCATCCAACCAGGTTTCTGTCTACACATTATATATCAGCTTTTGGTGGATGTTTAATAGGACCTTATACCTCTCAGGGAATCCAGCTGTGATTTTGTTTGCAGCTGGGTTTCTAAGTCTACACACCAGACAAAGCTTGTAGAGGAAGATTTACTGTGTGCACCTGACTGGTCAGAAAAAAAGCATGAAAAAGAAAACGAATGCAGCCACCACATGTCAGAATTGGTAATGCAATATATAATATGTTTGCTTTTGGGTTTAGATACGCTTGTATGAGATTAACATTGTGATTCGATTTACTTTTAATCAACATTTTTACTTTCTAGTTTAAATCCCAGAGAAAATATCCATACAGTATTTTCATCTTGCGGAGGCTCTCTGAAGACTATAAGGTAATTTTAAAGAAAAAAGATTCTTTGCATCTTATCAGTGTACAGTGCACAAAACTGGTCTTGCATCCTGAAAGTGTTTTAGCTATCATACCAAACATGCACATTTCTTCAGAAATGTTATGCATTAGCAATATGATAGCTAAAGGGTCCGTTTATACAACTTCACTGGGCAGATGCTGTTCACACAGCTCTAGTGCCCCTAGATGGCGCTGGCGAGTATAGGAAATTCATGTACTCATCAGTGTCATCTAGGGGTGCTAGAGCTGTGCGAAAGACATTGACCGAGTGGATTGATAGCATTTATAGTTCATATCTATAAATTAACCTCTAAGTGTTTAATGTAAGTACAGGTGAAACTCGAATAATTAGAATATCATGCAAAAGTAATTGCAGTAAGTGCTGCAAAAGGGGCCCAAAACAAGTACTGAGTACATATGCATGCTTGTACTTTTCAGAGGTCCGATATTGTTCTATGTACATTCCTTGTTTTATTGATTGCATGTAATAATCTACTTTTTTGAGGTTGTGGATTTGGGGTTCTTGGGGTTTTCATGAGCCGTAAGCCATAATCATCACAATTATGACAAATCACGGCTTGAATTATCTTGCTTTGCATGTAATGAGTCTATCTCATATATTAGTTTCACCTTTTAAGTTGCATTAGTGAAATAAATGAACTTTGCACGATATTCTAATTATTCGAGTTTCACCTGTAAGGGTTCCTTCCATCTCTAAATGTTTTTATGGCTATGTGTTTGTGTGGAGTTCCCCCATAATCCAAAACATTCTTGTAAGTTAATTGGCTTCCATCCAAAGTGGCACCACTGTGCTAAGAACATTAGTGTATAAGCTTATTTTGGGGACAGCTCTGTAAATTGGAGCTTGGTATATTATGATATATATATGTGTAAAAAAATAAAATGTGTTTTCCAGTAATGTCCAGTTGATGTTATTTTTAATGGGTAATCTGGTTCTCTTGTGTTTGTATTGCAGATTAGCTGGATGCAGATTTCAGGCAGAACACATTAAGAAGATTTGCAGTTTTGTGCAAAGTAGCGATACTGCGATGCAGTTGAAGTGAGTATCTGATGCCGCATTCATTCTACTACACAAACAGACTTTGTTTCTTTTCTATAGCTGCTGAGCAAGTTTTCATTTTCATCCTTTTTTTTTAACTCTTAAAGTGCATTTATAGTCACATTTTTTTCTTAGTTTTGAATAGAGCAGGGATGGATTAGAACTCCTGTCAATTGGGTCCCATCATTAAGATTTCTCCTCACTTCCTTGTTTTGGAGACAACTTTTTACCAGATTGGATGTGAAGGAAATTCTGCAACAGGAAAACAGCCAACAATAAAAAGCTCAAAGAGAGGGAGGAGCGAGATGCTGGGTACGGATCCTCAACCAGTAGAAAAAAAGATCTTTAATTGAGCCAAATGGCTTATGTTTGGAAGGACTCTACAATGTGGGGAATGCAACACAAAATTGGAAAGTCTATATAATGTTGAGCCAGAGAGAATGCCAAATAGACATTTTGTGAGTCCAAAGGTTTATTTATTTTTTTTCTAACAGGTATGTATTTATTGGTTTTAACACATATAACAAGGCACATACAATACAGAGAAAATGAAATAACATCATCTCGATACAGAATATCAGCAATTAGTACAAGACAATACAATAATGAAAAAAATAAAGAGAAAAAAACTACATATAAACTAAACAGACACTACAAAACTAAAGAAGGTGTGGATCATTGGTCTCTTGTGTTTGCAGCATGGCCGATCTCACCAGTTGATCTGGCATGACCGCCCCGACCGTGGAAACCACCGAGTCCCAGTATGGTCGAAGCTTGCTACAGGACCATACCATATGAAAGAAAGTACCCTCCTCCACCCCGCAACCAAAGGTTTATTTTTGGTTCTGTCTGTGACAAACAGGAAAAGCAAAAGGCATCCAACGTGTTTTGGAGGCCAGACAATCTCTTCCTAAGGGCTTTAGCAATTACAGTGTTTAATGAACTCAGGGTAAAAATCCTAGGGGTATCAATCGGAATCAGGAGAGCAATCAATAAATGGGTGCCTGTAATCAGAGGTGGGGCAGTACTTTGATTGATTCACCTAGGAGTCTATAAAACACTTTTAAAAAATGCTAAAGCCTTGATGAAAGGTAATTGTATGGCCCCCGATATAAGTTGACTGCCTTTTGTATTACCTGTTTGTCACTGAGGGAACCAATAAAATACCTTTGGACTCTCATAACGTCTGCTTGGTGCTCTCTCCGACTCAACTACACAACAATAATAAAGCTGACTAGGGTTCTAGCCTTCCCCCTATTTAATGTTAAAAAGGGATTTCTACTTCTGTCTGTGTTGCTGCTGGATAAATTCCCTCGTTTCCTGTCTGGTGAGAAGATTGAAATGGGAGGATTTTTCTAACTGAGCCCTGGGCAGCAGCAAAATCCCCGACAGAAATTCTAATCCTTCCCGGTGCTATACAAAACTGGAAAACAGTCCTGGATATAGATAAACTTTTTTAAAAATTTAAAAACCTCCAAAAGGACAACATTATACATCAACTAAAGCATACTGTAGGTGTATACAATAAGGTAAATGAAAACAAGAATATTGAATTACAATGAACTAACACATCACAACCACAATTCAAATTTCTTTCTAATTTTTTGTTTTGGAGAGTGTGTAAGGGATAGAACCTCTAATGGTCTGCGTCCCTGCTAGGGAGGTGTACTTTATCTGTGTGTGGTGACTATTGTCAGTGAGACAGGAAGCTATGGGAAATCCAAAATTCTATAGCAGTCACTAGGATAGGAAGTGAGGGGAAATCTCCCAGTGGTAACACCTGTCTAAAAGGTGTAATCTATTCTCTTTGGATAGATTTCCTCTCACTGCCTGTTATGTCTCCAGAACAGGAAGTGGGAAATATCTGCAATGGGATACAGACAAAGTATTAATAATTTCCTTTTCTATCCAAGGCAAACAAAAAAATTGCTTTTTTCTACTCCTTAATGAATATGCCTTGTTTGTATAACTATGTGGTTTCAGTTTACATTCTATACTGCTGAGTTCAGTAGCCAAATTTGACAGTTTGCTGAACTGGACACTTGTGGTACAAAAGTAGGTTTGTTATTTAGGTGGGGGATAGGGGTTATGTAGCTTGTTGTTTTACTTACTATGTGGTCCACAGTAAACGCAGAGACATTCCCTGTTATTATATTATGGTAAAAGTGTATCTGAAGATATTTTTGGATAGAAAATACAACATTTTCAGTTGCCGCTTGGGTGACAACTGTGTAAAAGAAAATTTCCTTCACTTTGGAGAGATTTCCTCTTACTTTCTGTTGTGTCATCAAGACAGGACGTAAAGTGTCCCCAATGGCAAAAAAAACCTGACAAGTGTTTTAACTTTTTGCTACTCTATCCAAAATGTAAATAAACAATGTTTTGGCTTTAGACATAATTTAAGCTGCTAGGGAAAAAGTAGATTTATGAAGCTGGCCAATGAGTGGTTAGATAAAAGAGAGGGAATGGAGAGATTAATGCTAGGGATTGTTAAATACCACATGCCACTCTTTAAGGTTGATCTAGTAATTTGATTTCTCTATGGTGACTCAGAGTGGGTCAAGGGTTCCCTTCTGAAACAAGCAGGATCTGTGTTAGAAATGCTATGTTAGATTTTTGTGGGTTGGGCTGCATAACCTCCGCTTAAAAAAAGTACAATTTTCCTGTTCAACCCATACAAAAGAAAATATATGTTTCATGCAGAGTGACAAGTTGATTTAAAAAAAAAAAAATCAGTATAGGCACCTTTGTAAAATAATATCATATATTTCCCATCCATAAAATAGAACTGGCTGGCCTTTATAAGTGCCTTGATTATGGAAAAATGACTTGTGATGACATCAGCTGACCCTCTCCTTTCTCTTGTTGGGAGACAGGAAGGAGGTCTCTAGGGCATGGTGTTTACAGTTTTAAAAATTTAAAAATGTAAAGTGGTGGCATTACAAATTTAAATAAGAAAATGTAACTGCTTCTCAGCCAATAAAAAAATAGGTTAACTGTGTGTCTGCATCATGGTAGAAACATACATGTGCAAAAAATATACAGTATATATTAAAGTACTTTATGCGCTGCAACAGCAAGTGCTAGAGAAGATCATTTTACGAGAGTGTTGAATGATTATTAATATTTTAAAGGAAATGCTGCTTGATGTAATATATATATATATATATATATACTGTATGCAAACATAC
>NW_017306463.1:1008128-1059336 GCF_000935625.1 Nanorana parkeri
TTGCTTGTTTTATATCCAAATGGATAGACAGACAGATAGGTAGATACATGGATAGATAGGTACAAAGATAAAAAATATTGTATCATTTTGTATGTAATAATTCATTTTTAGGGCCAGCACACTTTACATATTTATATTCAAAAATTAATATGTATGTTTTTTGCTTTAAGATTAAAGGAAAACAATATGTCTCAGCATGGTGTAAATGATGTTTTACTGACCATGTCACAAATGCCTCATGAGTCTACAATAAGGTATGTCAAGAAATTGTTGCAGACATAAATACAGTGGGATTAATTATACAACATGTTCACATTGTGAAGTGTATGTCCATTTTGCAAAGGGAATGCAGCCTAGTAAACATGGTAAATTTGTGTTCACTTCAATCATTCAATCATGTGCATAGTTCAAGCAAAATTCCTGTGTTTTCTTTTTAATTTTCCTTGCACATAATTGTGTATGTAGAGTGATCACAGTTGACTTTATTTATTAAGCTAAGTGAACATACACTTTGTAATTCCTTCCTGTGTTCCTTTATCATATATATCCCTGTGCACCAAAGCTATGCAGATGCCCACTGCCTAGAACTTTTGCTGCCTAATATGTTTGAGATTTTTCTTTTTTGTAAATTGATTCACGCTTTGTGCCTCCTTTAGTGTCCTGCTGGCTGATTAGACTGACTTCCATATTCTTAATTAAATTGTTTCATATTATATGGTATTATTGGCTCTATTTATTTTCCTGCTTGCTATATTTCCTTGCTTAGTGCACATATTAGGCAACTATTCCACAGTCTGAATTCTTAAATATTTATATCATGATTTAAACCGGGTATCTAAAAGGTAAAAGGAAACAATCTTGTATTTTCCATAAATCCATGAAGCCATTATTGTAAAAGTATCCCAGATGTGACTCACATTTTACTTGCTATTTTTATACTTTCAATACAAATCGTTAGAGTTTATTACCAACACCTATCAGTATGCTAGAATGTCCAATCAGCAAACTTGTTGAGGGATGCTAATGTGGATGGATAGAAAAAAATAGGTTGTGTAACAAATCAGCTAGCAATTTTGTTGTAAATAGATCATAGACTTCCACTGAGAAAAGAGGAGCAAAATAGCTAAATTCTGAGCCAACTGTACCCATGTACATATATGATTACAAGCTATGCATATACACAGGTTATATATACACCGTATACAGTGTGTGTGTGTGTGTGTATATATATATATATATATATATATATACACACATATATTTCACCTTAATGTATATCTAAAGCCCAAACTTTTTTTTTTTCATTCTTGGATATAGTATGAGCCATCTGTGTCTCATTAGGAAGATTTCCCTTTAGTCTCTGTCCTGTAGGCTCATCAGGAAGCAAGAGGATATCCTTCCAATGGGAGGAAAATGCCCTATTAGACAACTATCACTGGAACAATTGTCACCATTGGAAGATTTCCCCTCTATTCCTGTTCTGGTGGCAACTCAAAATTTCAGAGGATAACATTAGTAGACATGTATCGCAAGTGAAGTGTAGAGGTGCTGAACGTTTCACACCCCGGATTATGGTATAGGAAAAATAGGATGTTTCCACAATGGGGTGTGCAAGTACCCAGAGGGAGAAACGAAAAAGGGGCTTTTGAGAAACAATTCCAGGACCTCAAAAATAAAATCTTAGAAATACATTTATTGCAAAAATCGTTTTTTATACATTTAAAAATAAACATTAAAAAAAAACCACAGTAGGTAAAAAACATATGTGGGTACATTCACCAGCTGGTGAAATTACCGTACAGTTCTGAGGTGTATGGTACTTATTTTTCTCTCTCAATTTTTCAAAGTTGTATACATGCTCCTATATATTCCGTGTATCCCGACATGTTTCGCCCAGGGGCTTCTTCAGGGGAAAAAAGGGAATAGAGGAAGATATATATCCTAAAGTAGGAATAGAGAAAACCACATGTAGTAAGACTGGAGAGCTGCACCCAATCTCATAGCGAGGTCATCATTTATATTCATCATTATTATTCATCAATCTCAGTCATATTAGATATTATAAGGTGTAGAATAATATAAATTGCTTACGTGTAAATATCTTCGCGATTGATTAATCGAAGACACGAGGGTGTGATGAGAGAAAAGCAGCTATTTCAGAATCAGATGGAGCTTGACTTAGTCAGATATAGGTCGCCACATACAGGCAGATCGAGGGGCTGTGTCGGAGAGGCACACACTGGGGTCGTTAGGCAAGAGGCAGAATAGCAGACGTTGTTCTATCAAGGGCTGTGATGTTCTGCTAGGGATACATATGTATAATAATCAAGGGAGGGAAAAAATACAATTCTCGATACTATTTAATTATCGTAACTATCTAAGTGTATAAACAGACTATAAATACTGAAAAGCTATAAGTAGAAACATAATTTATATTATTCTACGCCTTATAATATCTAATATGATTGAGATTGATGAATAATAATGATGAATATAAATGATGACCTCGCTATGAGATTGGGTGCAGCTCTCCAGTCTTACTACATGTGGTTTTCTCTATTCCTACTTTAGGATATATATCTTCCTCTATTCCCTTTTTTCCCCTGAAGAAGCCCCTGGGCGAAACATGTCGGAATATACGGAATATATAGGAGCATGTATACAACTTTGAAAAATTGAGAGAGAAAAATAAGTACCATACACCTCAGAACTGTACGGTAATTTCACCAGCTGGTGAATGTACCCGCATATGTTTTTTACCTACTGTGGTTTTTTGTTTTTTTATGTTTATTTTTAAATGTATAAAAAACGATTTTTGCAATAAATGTATTTCTAAGATTTTATTTTTGAGGTCCTGGAATTGTTTCTCAAAAGCCCCTTTTTCGTTTCTCCCTCTGGGTACTTGCACACCCCATTGTGGAAACATCCTATTTTTCCTAACTCAAAATTTCAGACGTACATTCACTTTTTTTCCCCGTGACACTGTGATCAGGACTATTATAGAGCATAAATCTCCATAACAAAAACACAGATATCAATAAAAACTTTAGCTTTATTTATTGCACTACATGCACGATTAGCATGCTCTTTTTTTGATTGAAAATTTGACCCACAGATGCGGAGGGTGCGGGTTCCTTCAGGGCCCATTCCTGATGTGGAGAGGAGATTATGTGCCCTCATATAGGGTTCTCTGTCTCCTCCCACCTGTGGGGGTCTCTCTTCGGGAGAGCCCCCAACCTAGTACCTGTGGGACCGCCTGCCTTCGGGTAGGTGGACTAAAGTATTCCTTGCCCCTGTCAGGAGCCCTGCGCCCCGGGGGGTCGGGAAATTGTGGCCCCTTCTTTATTGAAGGACCAAGCACCCATGTGCACATTTTTGTGTGTTGTGATTTCATGATAACAGCAAAATAAAGTATACAGTGTATATGTTTTTTTAATTTTGCCTTTAAGATGTTTTGTTGTAGCAGGCAGGATGGCTTAGTCAAGGTTTTTCTGAGCCCCCTCACAGTTATCTGTCCTTATAAAAAGCCTTAGGACTGAAATGGATTGTGTTTCTCCCATTAACTTCCTTAACAATGCAAACCTCTCACCCCTCACAAACCCTCCTAACATTACAAAGAAGGAGAAGCCAAGTAGAAATGTTAGCCCTTAAGAAGCCGAGAAACCCTAACCCAAATAAAAGCTCAAAAAAGCGCATGAAGCATTTTTTATTCTATTTTTTAACTCATGCTATTTGAATAGGAACATGTAACAAATATAAAATAGGTGTCATCCTAATTTGGCAGCAAAAGTGGAAATACACTTTAAGCTATACTTTTTTATGTCAAGTATTTTTTATTGATGAGTTTAAAACATTTGCAAACAAACACACAAAACACAAAAACAGCACCCATCTGCCAGTTCCCTAAACGGGGAAGCAGTACGACAGTGTTAAAAGGAATAATCCATAGCTACACAGAAACTTAACCACCAATATATTTAAACATTGTATATACAAGCACATAATAAACAGATACAGGGGAATGCTAAGGTATGTTTTAGTTATACTTGAAGAAAATGATTTATGTTTCAATAATTACATTAAAATATATAACATTAAAATAATGCAGATTAATTTTAATTTTATTTTAAATAGAGAGAGGTTAGGGAGGGCCGTATTTAAAAGTTTATTTATGTTTGCAGCTAATCCAGAGTTGTGAAGTTACGCTGGTGATCTCTTCTCTCATTCCTCATCACCATCCACTCAAAATAAAATTAAAAGTGTCAGGTAAAAGGTTTTAAGGGATTCCGCCTGCCTTAAACATTCCACCTAAGATTTCAACACTGACCCCACAGGAATATTTCTAAAACCGTATTCCTAAGAAATGTAGTTTTGCAGTCTGTGTTGAATAATCCACCTATTGTTATGTAGGATCTAGGAGGGGACCCTGGGAATAACTACCCCTCTAATCTTACATTTATTTATTGATGTTATTCCAAACCTGGTGCCTTTTGGGAGGGCAGATTGTGCATTTAATGTGATTTTTACATGACAAATGAACAGGTCTTAATCTAATAAAAATGTGCTTTTAGTATTGAAGAACAATGGATGAAAGGAGAAGCCCTTATTTCACTTGTCCTGCAAATCACGCAAACCCCTGCACGTATTAGGACTGTAAGGTAAGTTGAAATAGTTCTTCCCCTCAAATCTAAACACTCATTTGCAAAAAAATATACACAAAACAGACCCATGTGTAATTTTAAAGAATAGTACTGTATTAAAAATGCATTCTCTCTCTCCCTCTCTCTCCCTCTCTCTCCCTCTCTCTCCCACTCACCCCTCTACAACCCCCCCCCTACCGACCAACATATCTGTACCCAGCTGCTGCTGCCTCCTCTCCCCCTCCCGCGCTGGGACTTACCCAGCCAGGGAGTTGTGTGCACTCACTGCAGGGGGCGGGGCTTGTGACACACACGCTTCCTGTGACTCACCTCCCCTCCCGCCGCCTGTTACTATGGCCGCGGCCGGGAGGTGAGTCACAGGACCCGCCCCCTCACTGTGAAGCCCGTCGGCAGTGCGGGGCCCTGGTGTTCCAACACCGGGACCGTGCACTGACATATATTGCATGACCGTACCGCACTGTGCGGCCCGGTACCATTTGGTCCGCGGAACGGGGGTTGGGGAACACTGCTGTACATGACCAAGACTTGCAACACCCTGAGGACCAGTATTGTTTAAGTATTTGCACTAATGTCAAAGTTCCTCAAAGGATAAAATACTGGGAACAATGAGAGGATTCCCTATGTAAGCTTAAAGTCACTATTAGGCTGATTTTGTAAAACCTGAAACCCTTTTCCTGTTGAACAAAGACAACAGGAAATAAAGTTTCCCTCTTTCCCACTCTTTGGAAAAAAAAATTTTTTGGATAGCGTTGTAATTTAACAAAATGAAAAAAAACCTAATAAAACATAATTTTTGCCTCTTGTTCTCTAGTGTGCTGAAAAATAAAGTAACCATTGAATTCCATGGTTCTACGGAAAATCAAGATGGCAGGTAAGGAATTGGTATTATTATAGCCTTGGCTCTGTAAAGATGAGATAACCTTTTAGAATCTGATCCACCAGTTATTCACATGATTTGTTCCTACAATTTTGTTTGTGGGCCCATAGCCAGAAATTAACAGTGTTCCTCACAGAGACAACTTTGGGGGTAGCATTGGCAGCAGCAAGAGAGATGAATGTCACTCACAATGTACACTGCGTGTCCAAAAAAAGTCACCATCTGGACTTAGCTAAGCAAATAGGTCAGAGCCTTGCATTGGATAATTAGTCTAGGTTCAGTAATGTTGTGTGCCCAAAAAATTAGGTCAGCTGCATACCTGAATATACTGAATGACCAGGTTTTTCCATCAATGGATTTTTTATTTCCTTGATTGCATGGACATATTCCAAGATGCCAATGCCAGGATTCAACGGTCTCAAACTGTAAAAGAGTGGTTCACAGAGCATGAGACATCATTTTCACACATGGATTGGCCACCACAGAGTCCAGACCTCAACCCCATTGAAAATATTTGGGATGTGCTGGAGCAATTCTGGATGGAAATAAATGTTGTGACATTGCATAAGCTTACTGAAATGATGCCATGGCAAATGCGTGCTGTAATCAAAGCTAAAAGCGGCCCAATTAAATGTTAGACCGTGTGATTTTTTTTTTTTAACAAGAAGTGTATATATATGATAAACAGATCACTCTTATGTTATAAATTTGGGGAAAACAATCACACACAATGGTAAGTATTTATTGGCCATGAAAGAGTTAACAATAACCAATAATGTTAAATTTATTAAAATATGTTTTTTACATTTTACTTGCCACAGCATAAGTGCGAGATTAAGGGCTCATTCACACCATAAGTTGCAATAGGCAGTCCATTCAAAAATTAGACCAGCACAATTTTGTTCAGTGAAAGGCAGTGCAACGCACAGATAGATACAGTACACTGTTGATGTGTGTTGAGTTGCAAATTGCAGTGCATTACCAGTACATTGTGGTAACATGCATTATATCGCGGGTCATGATGCCTCTTATGATGTGAGCAAGCCCTAATAGACTGACTGAGACACTAAAGCTTACTATACAATCAACACTGCAAGAAAAATATTTTTAATCGTGGTCTGAAAGCCACGTGATATAATGCTTTGCTTTCATATTAGTTCTATCACAAAGAAAAACCTGTTTAGATTTTGTTACACAATACATGCACTGATAGCATAAATGATTTTAAAAAAATCTTTGAAGGATGATTTCTTTAGTGCTGAGGGTTGCTGAACCACATAGAACAAGCAAAAAATGAAACAACTGCTAAGTATACACTCAGAGTTCTACAGAAAAACTATAACTACCACCTTTAATTAAGAAGCTAATCCAAACCTCTGAAATATCAAATCAAAACAGCAAGCTAACATAGTATACAGGACAATTGCAAGGAATGTAACAAAAGGAATTAAATTTAGTCCAGTATTAAGGGATCCATAAATTCATCACTTTACTAAAATACAAATGGATGGTAAATGTCTGTATACTAATGTTCTCTTATATTTTTATTTTGAAGTTCTCCAGGACTAAACTTATTAAGGTAAGGCCACATTTATTTTAAAAAGAAAAAAAATTCAGTCAATGGCACAACTTAAGTGTTCTAGGGAGGTTGATCAGTTATTTGGGTTCAAACCATTCTCGGGTCCAAATCAAGTGTCATAGAGTTAAGTTCCATGTTAAAATCCATAAAAGGTGTCATTGATTGAACTTGAATAATTTACAGTGAGTGCCAAATGTAATTTCATGGTGATCTAGTTTATTATTTCAATACCAGTAACTGCTTGCTTTATATAACCTTGTAGTATATAACTCCAAAGGTATAAACCACAGCTCCAGTGATAGAGGGATGAGGCTGCACTATTTTCGTACCATTCTCACTAATCCACTTATTTAATAATTTCTATCATGTTTTCATTACTGTGTTTTTTTTATTCCACAGGTTAAATCACTGTGAAGCAGACATTCAAAATATGTCTTTTCTACACCCAGTACTTGGCCCATGTCTTACAGAGCTAGAGTAAGTTGAAAAGTTAAAATATATATAGCACCCCTGAAGGAGCTGCTATATAGATAGGTTGTTTTGCTGTTCCCTAAAGATGATCCGCCCTAGCTGAATCTTTCAAACATACCAGTAGTATTTTAATGGGCTTTATTAAAAGATAAAAGCCCTACTGAATAAAGGTGGGTTTAATAAATAGCAACAGAACAATTATAGTATGACAGTCAATATCAGCAAATAAGTTAGTACACTTTGTTCCCCACTTGACTGTCTGAGAAATGTCCCAGTCTAAAAGCTCTACAGGGCTGTGAGGGAGCACTAAAACAGCAATAATACCTGCAACAACAGTACCAATAACAGCCTCATCTAACTGCTGCACACATGCCCTGTCTAACCACTGGCCAGTGGGACAAAGAATGTGCCAGCATTGGGGTCCTTAACAGGTGACTCACTCATTCATCAAGGGGACAGTAATGTGCATGGAGAGGTGGCCTCTCACCAATCCTGATTGTCCGGGTGCACCCTGCGAAAGCCTTGTGAGATGTACAAGGGGCCAACGTTTTTCTGTGAAATAGCAGCCACTTGGTTCTGGAAACTCTCACCAGCAGCAGCGCTGTAAGCAACACATTGCCCTGGGCTCACTAACACAGAACCTAGACCACAGCACAGTCCCTCTGTCAGCAGCACTTGGAGGATAGAGGGAAACTTCGCTCTCTCTCCCTCTCTGCAATCCAGACTTACACAGAGAAGACAGCTGAGTCCCTTTATCTAGGCTCAGGAACACTACTAGCAGCTGCCCCTCTTTCCAGGCACACAATCCTCCTCAGTTTCAGCTGAATCTTCCTCGCGTTCCAGCCGTGGGCCGGCTTAACCCCCTCTTGGAGAATCACTGTCCTCCATTCCTAGCAGCCATTCCAAGTCCTCCTGACACTGGTGGCTAGGAACGGGCTTGTCCAGACTGCAACAGCAGCCAATGAAGATCCTCTCCTGGCTCTCCTCACTCTGCTGCTGTCCACCAAGCAGGGAGCATCAAGGGAGCAATAATCTGCTGGGCTGGTTAAAGAATCCACAGCCCGGCTACACTTATAGAGCGAGAGGAAGAGAGGTATATGTAATTTCGCTAATCGAATATATCAATAATTAATATCATTATTTGGAAAAGAAAGTCCTGCAAATAAATAAATGCAAGAAAACAATAAATACAAGCAAGCGTGACTGGTACTGGGTCAGTATTATGTTAATATCATGCTTCCTACCTGTCCTATCTTCAGGGGTTTGTCCCGATTTATCGTCCAGAAAGAGGCCAGAAATTTCAAGTGGTCACCAGATGTTTAAATATGGTCTGTTGAGGGAGTAGGTTAAGAGCTTTGGTGGGGCTTATTATGTCCATTTCTGAGTAGAATTCAGTTACATAACAATCAGATACCTTCATTTAACCTGTCTTTTCTGTTGAGTGCTGGAAATTATTAGTAACAAGCTTTAATCACATGCTTTCTCTTGTTATTCTTTACAGTCTATCCCACAATATCCTTGGTGATGTCGGAGTCCACGCTTTAGCAGGATTTCTGACTTCAATGCCCTCCTTACTGACAATTAAGTAAGTGATTCTATGTTTTGCAAATTGATTAATAATCATTTATTAAAATTATATTTGCATGCACAGTTATTACAGAAGCCTAGGTAAAATTGTGCCCCCAGTAATGCTTACATACATACATCGGGACAACATTTGATGCTGTATGGACAGCTGAAAGAAACTAGTCAGGATAAATAAATTAACAAAAAAAGTTGTTGGCTGGGACTGCTGTGAGGTGTGCGGTGGGCTCCCCCATCGATTTACAGGATAAATAAATGTTCTTTAATCTAAATTTTTTAGATACTTCAGCTATTATTTACCAGGTGTAGCCACCTGACTCGGCCAACATGAGAGAAATGAGGGAGACTCAATACAACTGTTTTTCAACCTTTCAGAGAATGCATCAGGAGACATTTAGGGGGTTATTCACTAAAGAGCCGAAGGATATAGCCATAGCTTTGGCTAATCCTTCGGCAGCCAGAGGCACCATCCCGATGCTGAGGGCATGTGGCCTGGTATGGTGCAGGCAGGCCCCCCTTTCCTGCCCTGCTGGGCCTGTGCTCGGATTAAGGGTCTGGTTGGGAACTTTAGGGGAGGGGGGGGGCACCTTTTTTTCACCATTTTTTGAGGGTGGAGTTTCCCCTTAAAATTCCTACCAGACCTAAAGGGCCTTGTATGACTTTTAGGGGGAAACCCACAAACTTTTTTTTTTTACTTTTTAACTTTCCTACCAGACCTAAAGGGTCTGGTATGGTTTGGGCAGGGGACCCCGCGCCATTTTTTTTACGGATCTGAATACCATTCGGCGATATTCAGCTATTCACTCACTGCTGTACTGGCCCTATGAACATAGGGGCGAACGGCAGTGCGTGAACTGCCAGAGGTTCGGCTCAGCCAATCCAGATGTTGGAGCCGAAGATACTGAGCATGTTTGGCTGAACCGAAGGGAGCCGAAGCCAGCCGGCGTTCGGCTCCCTTTACTTCGGCTCGGTTATTCACTCAGCTGCCTTGGGCAGCTGAGTGAATAACCACCTTAGTCTCACTTGCTTCAGCAGTAAATGTTCTTGGTAAATGACATAGAGCATTTACTATTGAAATAAATGGAAAATCTTGCTGCTGGAATTCCCAAGAGGTGTAAGAAGCATGTGGGTGATTCAGGCCCTCAAGATCACCCCTAACTAAAATATTAGTTTTTGGTTGGGTAAAAGAAGCTTAATTATGACTAAAGCTTTCCATAGATAAACAGATGTTTCACAAAAAATGATGGGCAGTATGAGGTCTGACACTTTTTTGGGGGTTAACATGAACACTGCAGTTATTGCAACTGTTGGTTAAATCTGATAGAGGGAAGATCTTACCACAGAATGATTGTTCTTTAGAAAATTCTTAAAATAAACATGAATGTTTTATGATTAAAAGATATGGCTACTTGGAATTGTTTAACTGCTGGGTTTCAATTCTCAATATCCTATTAACCTCTTCTCACATTTGATTTACAGATTGGCACATGTAAACATGTCCCACACTGGAGTGACATCTCTGGTAGAAAGCATTACATTCTGCAGATCTATTTTAAACATTGTGTAAGTCTCTGCTAACCTCTAGCTTTGATTTTGTACAGAAGAAATGTTTACTTTCATTACTGCGGCATTGCATTTAAAATATTTAGAGTACTAAAAGCTCTGGACAGGTCATTAGCAGTCTAAAAGGCAAATGTAAGCTTAATTTTCCATTTAGTATTACCAGATCATTTTGCATTAAGATGAATAAGTTCATTTACAAGTACATTAGATCTAATATACTAATAATTAATACTAAAGGATATTTTTGTTTTGGGTTGTATACCACTGCAGATTTCTTCTAAAGGAGAATTGGTCTTTGTAGGGTGAAAAGGAGGTGTAGGAGTAGAAAAAGGACAAGTACTGTGGCCTCCAAGGAACTCTTTCTGCCCCAGGCAGCAACCTTTAGTAATTTTGCCCCTAGAAGGACCTGCCATGCTACCTGCATTGACTGAGGGCATTGAGGACACGAGAAAAGAGACATTGGGAAATTAATGAACAACCATTATACTGTATATGGCAGGGTACTAAATACAAATTGAAGGAGCTCCAGTGAGTTAAATATTCTTCGAGCAGAAGTCCTGACAGAACAGCCACTCAATCCGTGTCTGGATCGCGGTACACCATTTAGACTGCATTCACACCAGCACCTGCACTACAACCCACAGCTGCTGATGTGTGTTCCTAGACACAATGCTGATGCACTATCCCATGCGCATCACACTGTTTATTTTTTTAATTTTTTTGTTAGAACTTTATTGAAATGTCACACGTAACATTTCATTAACTTCTACGGGTGCATTACTGAGCCCATTAGCGTGCTCCCTTAATTTGGTTGTCCCCATCAGAGTGCTCCCTTACTTTTGTAATTAATGTAAGGAGACACTCTGGTGGGAACAGCCACTGTAAGGGGGCACCCTGATGGGAACAACTAATTATTATTTGATCAGAATGTCCCCTTACATTGGTTGTCCTCTTTAGTGTGCCCCTTTATATTGTCATAACATATCTTTGTTTACTTTAATCAGTAGGCCAGGGGTGGGAGTCAGGAGATGGGGCAGGCTGCAGGAGAGGCCGGAGGAACATATTCTTCCATCCTCCTGTAATACGGAGGGGGGTGAGGAACACATTTAACATCACTGGTTGGTAAGACTGCCAGTGGTCCTAGCAACCAATGGCTACAGATGAGATGGGCACCTGACATAATTGGTTTGCTTGGACGCCAGCAACCCTTGCAACCAATGACTGAAGTGGAGGGGGGCCTGTGCTGGGTTATGGCTGAAAGTGGATACAACGACCTCAGAGGCCGGTGCATCCACTGCCAGCCAGCCTTAACTCAGTGTAAGACGATGATCACGGTCCAGGTAGAACCGTCACATGGTCCTTGTCTGGACCGCAATCCACTATGTAGGGACACCTATTCTAGATCATTAACCCTTTGTTAGGATAGAAAGTGTTCAAATCCAGTTTACAACTGATAATAAGACCTGCCAGCACAATACAGACGGGGTTAATTATTAATTAACCTACCCCCACCCCCTTGCATTCCAGTGGGAAATTTAGCATAGAGAAAAAATTCTGAATAGAGCATGTAATATGCAAGCAGCCATTTTTACTTTTTTAAGTTATGCTATGTTGATAGGAACATGTAACACAGGGCTCAAAATTTCAAGTCCTGAGCTACTAGCCAGGCCTTAAGAGTTACTCGCCACCAGTCGCCCCACCTGACCCCTACCGTGCCCCGCCCTTAACTCCGCCAGGTCAGTGGTGTGACACAGAGAACAGAGATCAGTAACAATGCAGAGTGCAGAGGCCAGTGGTGTAATGTAACACATATAAAATATTGTTATCCCAATCTGGCTGCTAAAGTGGAATTACACTTTAAGATAGATTTATCTACAAGGTCTGTCTTGGGGGTGGTGTCACAGTTTTTTCCCCCAAAATGTAAACCCTTTATATGTTTAATTAACACTTAAAATATATAAATGTAAAGTAGGAAACCCAATTCAAATAGCCAAGCAAGCAAAACACAAGCGAAAAGCGAAAAAAAATTACTAATAAAATCATGTGTTTCTAGTCTGTATAGTTTGATGCATCTGTTTTTTTTTTAGGTTATCTGGTAATGACATTGGTGAAAAGGGGGCTTTAGCCATTAAAAATTTACTGACTGAGAAGAGGAATTTCAAAGTCATGAAGTAAGTTGGGCTGTTATATAGATCAGTGATTAGAGTAATGTGCTGTAACTATATTCTTATTATCATTAATATTATTCAGGATTGATATAGCACCAACAGTTACAATACATATTAATATTCTATTGTTTACTAAATATTGTAGAATCTATATGTATTTATCTATGCTCTACATTGCGTCAGTTAAAGGCGTTGACAAATGTCCCTATCTATGTAGTGTATCTGAATGCTTTGTGGGAACTACTGATGGAGGAAGACAGTTTCTTGCAGAACTATCCAGGTGTCCAGAACTTCAGGAAATACAGTAAGAAATTTACTTACAGCTGAAAGTGTAGCCATCATGTTCATTTTATTGGCAAATGGATCATTCATCAGGGTAAACCTGTCACAAATATGAACAATTCATATGTTAAGAAGATGAGGGAGGTGGTCTGTAGTCGAGGATGGAAAACTCAGGAAGGACTAACAAAGCTGCTTGGGACTTTAGTGAAGCAAAGGCACTGTGTTGTCATCTTAAACAATAAGGTCTTACTATATTTATGTCATGTTAACAGGTATTTTTTTCTACATGCAGTGAGTCTACGAGATGTACTGAATATGCTTTTTTTTTTTGCCCTGACAAACGCCACAGAGTTACTATTCCACCTATATATCACACTATATCTCACTATAGACCAACACGTAGTCAGCAATATACAATTACCCCAGTAGTACCAAATTTAATTACCAATAACAACACCAAACCAGCAACAACCACAATACCAAAGTTAAATATGTAATCAAATTGAGAAAAACAATCAGAAATACTTTATACTTACCCTATCCAAATTCTGATAAAGCCTGTATTATAAAGTCCCCTAAAATGTTGTGGCCTCCCCATTACGCTAGAACATACATACATACATAGATACATAGAGATATACACTATATTGTAACTTTACTCTCTGTTCTGTGCAGTTTGATGTCTATGTCACTGGATGACTCCTCTCTTATCACATTGTCAGAAGGATTAACACACATGCTGTCTGTGAAGATACTAATGTAAGTATCTGGACTTGGGTTCCTATACATAGATAGTTTGGAATTGTTACCAGGTGGTCTTGCTCCACAGAGACTTGATCTAAAAATGACTATATATGAGACATGTTAGGTAATTTTACAAATAACCTGCTAGTTATAGGACTATTTGTAACACCTTGTGTTACATATAGGGGTGTGCAGGGGCGTCCCTAGCCTTTTTGCTGCCTGGGGTGGCGGCAGGGGTTTCTGGATGGTGCACAATCAATGGGGGTTGGGTTGGCGGTGCTGGTGGAGAGGGATGCCACTATGAAAGAGCGGGGAGATGTGTAAGGGGTCTGCATCTCCCCGTCCAGCTCTTAGCAACCTGGGACACTCTGGCCGGCGTCCAGATGAGCTCCTGGCAACCAGTGACATCACTGGTTGCCAGAAGCACGGTGAGACACCATCAAGAGCATCCCAAGTTGCTGAGAGCTTGGTGGAGAGATGTATATGACCCTTACACATCTCCTCACCCGGCTCATAGCAACCTGGGTTGCTCTGGTCGGAACGGGGGCAGCAGGCACACTGCAAATATTGTGCAGCAGAGAGGCCATGCCCCTCTGCTTACCGCCCCCCATGTGACCCTAATGAGATAGCCTCA
Organism: Nanorana parkeri; assembly: GCF_000935625.1. Classification (NCBI taxonomy): domain Eukaryota; kingdom Metazoa; phylum Chordata; class Amphibia; order Anura; family Dicroglossidae; genus Nanorana; species Nanorana parkeri. The sequence continues at coordinate 1,022,692 of NW_017306463.1, forward strand.
GACTGCTTAATTATAGGAACGGCCCTGGGAGCTAGTACAGAGGTGAGTGGGGTGGGTAAAGAACACACATCATCAGTTATATTTATACTCACTTACCAAGTCCATAAATCCAGATTATTGCTCTATGTTACTATTTATGACAATACTATATTAGATTAAATACTATATATTTAATTTATTTTTTATATAACTACTGAATTTTTTTATTATGGTTTTTTTTAGGCTTGGAAACAACAAATTAACACCTATTGGCATTCAGCATCTAGCAGCCAGTTTGGTTCACAGTCCAGAGATGGAGGCCTTAGAGTAAGTCTTGGTGTATTGCAGCCTATTACTGTACAGCCATGAGAACGGTGAACTCCCAGGTTATCCGTGCGTTTCAGATGTGTCAGATGAAACATCATCCAGCCTAATGGCTCGGTACACATCTGATGGAGTCAGCTGCTTCCTCTCCATTTACTCTGCATGTGAAATTCTTTCTGCATGAAGTAGCCTGCAAACAGGCAAATGGTCTATAGTTTCTCAGAAATCTCTTTTTTTAACATATTATATAAATAGCAAGATACATAGTCAGTCTTACATTTGCATGCCTCATCAATGACCCAAAAAACAAAATATTCAAGTTAACAATGGCTTGGATTGGTTTATTGGTGCTACTTGTATATTTCTAAAGCAGAGGTGCTGCAAGCATATTTTTTTTACATAATAACAAACGTGACAGAATAAGTAATATAACTGGATGTTCATATATAAATATATAATAAACAATGTATTTGCAAACACAAAAATCTTAATGAAACTCATTGTGTGAATCTTTTACATAGATAGATAAATGAGGGCATATGTCATAATATTACTTTAATCCCATGGTAACTGACAACCATTTAACGTGGACCTGAGCTCAACAAGTAAAGATTTGCTATGTTATAGGGAACATTTGGAGATGTTGTTTGCTTCTATGCAGGACCCTAAGAAAATTACCTTTTATCTTGAATTGCTCCTGTAAAATAGCTGTGTAAATCCTGGTGAGGTGAGAGGGTGCTAGACATGCCTGAGCCTTCAGCTTCATAGCTGCATTTCTGCAGTGTGAGATCTAAGACACTGCTGTCTCTGAGACCACATTCACACTAAGCGGCTTGTAGCGTGATTTCAGCTCAAAAATCGCCCAAATATCAGCTTACTGTAGCTTGTTCAATGCATTTCAATGGAGCTGTTCGCATCTCACAGCTCAATGTCGACTGTAGCTTGTCACTCAAGCTTGTCACTCGAACATGACCAATTTTTTGGCGGATTTCGCACGATTTGCCCCAATAGACTTCAATGGTGTAGCTCAATGTCGCAGGACATTGCGTGACATTGTCGCGCTACGTATCGCTACAGAAGTGTTACTTTTGCACAGAAATATAAGAAGGAACATAAGCAGGAAACAAGAAGAGGAATTATGTCACATCAAGACCGCTTTTGATTGGATACAGCCTAATGTAGCAGCTTTGAAGTCCATGCCAAAAGTAGCGCTACGTAGCTGGACAATATGTGCACTGTACTTCAATGTAGCTCAATGTAGGTCAATGTCGCTCAGCTCAAAATCGCACTGATGAAGCTCAGTGTGAATGGGGTCTTAATGCTAGTCTCAGGAGCTTTGGATTGAGATTTGGTGATATCACTACTGTGCTGATCACTGTTCTCTTTGCTGGAGGCTCTAACATGAGGAAACAAAGCCCTGCCTCTACCAAGATGGCCACCTCATTTTCAGTATATTGTGAATGACCATATAGCCTGGAAATCTTTTTTTAGACAATATACAATTAAATGAATACAGTTGTTTTGCACAAAAAAATAGTAAATGTTCTACTTTTTGTATTTGCAGTTTAAGCTGCAATAGCATTGAAGATGCCAGTGCAGAAAGGCTTGCTGCAGTGTTGCCCAGGCTAAAACATTTGAAGAGGATCAGGTAAGATATGTCCTTGTTATCAAATGAACCATATTTTCTATTTGTGATGACTGTAAAATAAATAACTATTTGTAAATGACTATCTTTCTGCATAACAGAGTTCTGCTGTGCTTGGGGAATGATTTTGGCAAGTAATCATCTAGATTCAAGCATGGTTTGTGATAATAAAATTGTTATAAACAACACTGGGAGTAATAATCAGCTACATGGCCATTGAAAGTATTCATTATATAATTTGAAAATCCTTATGACCTAATGATTGTTCCCAAACTCTTCCATTCATGGAAAAAACAATGATGCATTTCATAGCATTTGTGATATCCTTTGGTATCCTTTCATTGCATTTGTGCTAGAGCTCAGAAACTTCCAAGCCAAGGAGAAAACTTGCTGTGGTACTGGTGGTTTCACATTAGATGACCTTCCTCAGATCCAATTGCATTTGGTCACATGGGGCACCTTCTGTGACCAGTAGGTGAGACCCTGGTAATCTGATACTAATCCCGTGGACATCAGACTACAAACCTGTTCCCTATCTCTTTCCACAGGACTAAATGTGAACGGTCACCCAGTGCAATTGTTTGTGCTCAGTAAACACTGACCAGGAAAGATGCCTAAGGGTAAAGGGATCATCTCTTCCTGCTTGACAGCCCTCTAGAATTCATGGCCAGCTTTCCATCAGCCACGGGAGAGCAGCACCAATGGCTTCCAGCTTAAGTAACATTATGCTAACCAAGTGTGCTAATTCTCAGTAAAAGTCTGTTGGAAAACATCTTAGACCATCGGCTCACAGTTTCTTTTAGCCTTCACTCAAACATTATCCAGTATAGGAATATCTATCTTATGGTGGTGATACACAACTCAGAGTGTGAAAGTGGCCAATCTGAGCTTTGTTTGCAATCATTGGTCCATGTGGGTGTTTACTTGAGCAACTTTGTGTGTTTGACGTACTTTGAAGCAATCTGTATTTTTAAGCATATTGAAAAATCACTGCAACTGATTGCAAATCAGTCACTTGACCCACAGGAAAAAAATCCTAGCCTGTACACAATATCCAAATTTTGCCAGCACCATAGAGAATAATACTTCAGTCTACATAACACTTTAATTGAATTTACCATCTCCCATTTATGAGGGAGTTCAGCTATAAAATTCCCCTTTTTTATTGTGTGTACAATATGGCTAAAGGTACACACAGACATGACAGGCACCTGATCTGTTGGTTTATGGCCAGTTTGAGCAACAGTAGCGATGAGGTATATGCAGATAGCACAAACCAAGAATTCTTGGTAACCATCCATATTGCTCACACAGGTTAGGAAAGCTTGTGAGCATTCAATTCAGGATTCAATAGGACTTTCTGGGAAATTCATCCAGTCCCTGTCACAATGAGCACATTCTTTGGTGGAAGCTCTGAATTGTGAGACCACATACCTGAGGCCATAGGACAATGATGAAAAATCATACTGTGATTCGGGTGTTGTCTTCTGAGTGTCTCCACTTAAGCACTTATGTTTGTGGAGAATTCTGATATCTTTCCCTGAAGGAGTCATCAGAAGCCTTGTCAAGCACATGAATAATACATACCGAGTAATCACCACCCAAGGTACCAGAGAACTGTCAGCATAGGAGAGCAGAACAGGTGCTGGACTAGCTTGCTTGCAGGAGAGAAAACATAAAGCTATTATGTTAATTACCATCCACAAGAACATTTAGCACATAAGAGGTTCTTGTGGTTCCTAATTAGCACCTTCATACATATTAACAAATAATTAAAGCAGACCTTTACACTCAAAAATCAAATTCTACCAATGTATCCCTCTATGTGTGATGATTAATAATAACATAGACATGTCAGATGTAAAATGCTGTGATTCTGAAATACTTACACTTGCAGAGCGTTCACTTCCTGCTTTGAAAAGGCAAAAATACTTCAGTTTGCCAACGCAATGCACACTGGGATTGCCTTGTCATCAGCAGAGCATTGCTGGGAAATCTCATCTGTAATGGAAAGGAATTGTCCTCCCCTGAGATGATGTGCATGGTCACATGTCCTAGTCATATGTGCCAGAATTGCCAGAAGTAAATGGAGAGCTAGTAATCTGCCTTTAGTAAACATGGCCACTGTCAGAAGACTGGGGAAGAAAAGAGAAATAAGATATGCAAAGAATACAAAGTCGGCAATTATCTAGAAGTATGTGTTTGTAGATTGTCATTACTAAACATTTCTAAAGTGCTTTTGTTGTTATTTGAAATATATGTTTAACCCCTTCGTGACTGACGACGTACAGTGTACGTCGCCAGCATCGGGAGCTTGTCAGAAGTAAAAGTGTGGTCATCTGCATGTTGTTCTCTCAGGAATCATATATAATGGACCTTTACTTCACCACAGCCATTGGAGCGTTGGGATGGACATGGTGATAGCCCAGTAACCATTTAGCCTTGTAAGCCCAGAAAGAGCAGCAGGACTGCCTGAGGACCATGAGAACACAACTAGTAGCACATAATGACACCACTTAACACTTTCCACTGCATTATCCTAAAATAGAAAATGTAGAAGGGCCCTGATCAGTCTTTGATTGGCTTTCTACTACAATTTCCGCTCTCTCCAGCTGAAGAATGAGAGAACTAAGCAATATTTAAAGTACAACATTCTGTATACTCTGCCCAAGATAAAGTTATTGTGTGTTGGAGGTAGTATGTGTATTTACAGTTACTAGAGTTGGTTAATTCTGTATTGTATTTTTGTATTTTTACAGTCTTTCCAAGACTAACATGAGCTCACTTGGAGGATTAACACTTATCAAAGCAATCGGGCAGTGCCAATTCATGGAATACATCAAGTAAGTTGTTGATTATCTATGACACATGAATAAGTCATACAGAAGGGTGGAGATATGAAAACATTTTCAAAAGGCAGTGTAAAGAGAAATAGTGGGGTACAATGAACAGTAACCCATAGCAAAAAAATAATTTGTCAGAATACTGGGATGAGATCTTATAAGTTGCTGTGGGTTACTAAAATTAAATTACAAAATGGCATGCCTACCAGTTATAAACAGTATAGCAGCCTTTCTTCACCAGAGGTCCATGCCACCCTGCCCTCTGCCATGCTGTGGCTCTTGTTGTGATGGTAGAACTGTGATGTGAAAGAGGGACTGAAGACTCAAATGTGAATGTGAAGGAGCTCCTGATATGAAGGGGGGACATTGCTGTGAAAGGTGGGGGCACCTAATGTAATGAGTAGAAAGGTGGTTCCTGATTTGAAGAGGGGCTTCTGATGTGAAAGGGGAGATTCTGATGTGAAAGGGGGCTCTGATGTGACGACTCCTAATGTGAAGGGGCTCCTAATGTGAAGAGCAGGTTCTTGATTTGAAGGGGGGAGCTCTGATGTGAAAGTACAAACCCCATTTATAGACATTTGTGCATGCCCTCCCCTCCCCCCTTTAAAATTCATACCAGACCAATACATTGGATGGGCAAATGGAAACTTACAGGGGGCTATGTGCACTCTTACAATTACCCCTCCATCCCATTGCAGCAATTGGACCTAGCAATTGCATGCTCAAGCCCCAACCACAGCATTGTCTGGAGACAGGTATGTCAACTATTCCTTCATAACCAAAAGTATCAGGTATTTCCTAGGTGGGCTGGCGATTGATTAAGCAGTGAGGGAGTGCGGAGGAAAACAATACAGCCTCCTTAAAGCAAATTTGTGCTTTGCCTATGTATGGTAAATTAACTGATATTATCTAATCATAAACCTCTTCTCATTACATACTTTGTTTGTTTTGCTTCCCCACCACTCCGTCCAGTGGTAGAAGCAAATACTCTGTTCTTCCAGGTATGCAGGCACATGTAATTCACTCCATTTGATAGTGCTGGACTAATCAGCTCTAGCAGATGGTGGAGTGCACGGCCCTGTGTAAGCTACAAACCCAGGTACCCAGTGTGGACAAGCACAAGTTCATTTAAGGCGGAACTACAACCTCTTATCCTTTTCTTCCAAGGAATGTGCCATCTTATCATCTATTTGGTTTGCAGTTGCCACGGTGTTGTACGTGTGATCAGCTATTACACCAGCCATTTGAGGACTTCAAAGTTGGGAGCTGAAATAAGCACACTGGCAACCTTGACAGTTGGCATGCCTTAAAGTAACTGTTTTGGGAGACATTTAATTGGTGGGCCAAGTTCCACTTCAAAGACCCCACTCTAAAGTGAGTCTGTTACTTTTTCCAGAGTGGGCAAAGTACTGGTTCATTTTAAAAATGTCTTTATTACCTTATGACTATTACCTTTGACAATCTATGCACCAATTTCTCCGATGCATTGTTGGGAATCAGTGATTGGGTGATCCTCAAAACAGCAGACAAAAGAAAGGAACAATTGCTAATCCACAATAAATTCAGAAGAGGGAAAGGTTCTGATACATTTTAGAAGCACCGTTGATTAAAATGATGCCGTTAACTGCATTTGTAACCATCACTGCGCTCAGTCCTTTTTAACTGGTGACTTTTTTAGAATTGGGTCTCAGTGACCCCTCGCGTACGATGATGGTAGTCAGAATGCCACTGCAGATTGGCTCATGCAGCCCACACAGTTCCTTGCGGCTCACCCCTTTCAGCTGCTGTTTATTTCATGGCATCGTAGTCCTGGGGCATCTGATGACATCACCAGTGAGGCGGATACACAGACAGGCACTGAAAGGTTGCTATAGCAACTTCCTTTTTAGCAGCAAGTGAAAAGAACATTTTATTTTGTTAGCTGTGAATGCCAGAGCTAATATCCTGTGTGCTGACCTATGTTATTGCCAAGTGCAGGCTGCACCCAGCACCAGGCTTCTGTCACTGTGACTTAAATGTTCCTCTCACAATAATCCTGCACAGCTTTCCCAGCCATGTGTGTGCTCGGCTTGTGCTGTGTATACTATATGATTTGTAAAAACAATATATACTCATTATTATTATTATTTCTATTATCTGGCAATGCTGCAGAAAGACAATGGGGCTGATTCATGAAATCTGGAGCAAATAAATGTGCCAGCGTGCTCTATGCAATTAAGTAACAGATGCAAACTGGAGGAACTTGAGGATTTTGAAAAGTTAACCCTTGCAGTGCGGCTACCACCACATTGCTATGGTTAACTGCTCGTTTTGGTCTAGGCATGAAAGTAAAGATGATATACTCACCTGATCCTCTAACCCAGGGGTCTCAAACCTCCGGCCCTCCAGCTGTGGTAGAAGTACAAATCCCATGAAGCATTGCAAGATTCTCACAGCCACGGACATGACTCCCGAAGAGAGATGCATCATGGGATTTGTAGTTTCACCACAGCTGGAGGGCCGGAGGTTTGAGACCCCTGCTCTAACCCATGTGGCTACTAGACTGGTCCCTGCAGCCTGTTCTCCACAGGCCTCCGGTGGCTTAAGACACACTGACGTCATCACGCCTATACAAGGTCCATTCATATGCATTAGATGTGAGGACGCCGAGGGACATACCACAGCCGGAGCAGAGCAGGAGAGAAGTGAGCCGTCACTGCCATCAGAGTGAGGATCAAGTGAGTATATCTTCTTTTTTCCGTTCCCTAGGCCAAAACGAGCAGTTACCCTTAACTTTTGAAAATCCTGGAGATGTGCTTTAAGCTGGTCATATACTACTTGAATCAGCCAAAATCTGAGCCGTGGGTGGTCCTGACGGCACCCTCTGCTCAACAAAAGTTGATTTTTCAATCAACTTTTGTCAAAAAAGCTGGTTTAAACATTTTTGGCCGAGCAGCGCCTGCATCTGATTAGACTTTTCTTGAAATGGCCAAAGTTTGAGCCGTTCTGCCTGACAAAAGAAGGCTTTACAAACATCTGAAAGTTTTCGGCTGAGCAGTGCCTGCAACTGATTGGACAGTGCTTATTTCGGCCTAAATTCAAGCCATGATTTTTCAATTGACTTTTGTTGAAAAAGCCAGTTCAAGAATTCTTACTCAAACAGCCCCTATTTCTGATTGGACACTGCTTGATTTTGCCAAAATTCAAGCCACAACTGGCCCTGTTAGCACCCCCGCTCAAAAAAAGTCAATTTGTCAATATACTTTTGTCGAAGGAGTTTGTCTGCAAAGTTGCAACTGAATAGCACATGCATCTGATTGCACACTGCTTGAATTTGCCAAAATTCGAGTTGTAGATGACACTGTCAGCACCCCTGTCTCAACAAAGGTCAATTTTTAAATTAACTTTTTTCAAAGGAGCCAGTGCAAAAATTGCTAAACAGCTCCTGCATCTGATTGGGCACTTCGTGAATCATACAAAATGTCAGTGGCCCTGTTGGCACACCACACTCGGCAAAAGTCAATTTTTCAATCAACTTTTGTTGAAGGAGTCGGTCCAAACATTTTCAGCCAAACAGTGTCTGCATTTGATCAGACACTGCTTGAATAATGACAAAAGTCATTTTTCAATCGACTTCAGTCAAAGAAGCCAGTCGGAAGATTCTCAGTCAGTTGCAGGTGCTTTTCAGGTATTCAGGCTGCTGAATACAATAGCTAGCAGCAGGGATTTCTCCATTCACTCTGTTTAGTGTGGAAGGAGGGAATCATTGAAGTTCTTTCTTTCACCTGGGGGGGGCTTGGTAAAAGAAATTCTAAGCATGTATGGTCTGTTTTACAGTAAATTCTGGGATTCTGTTTGTTTCTCCCTAGTAACGAGCACACTTTGTTCCTCGTTGCTGTACACAGCTATGATTCTCAGTAAAGAATTCAGTCTTAAAACCATCTTATTTTTACCATGCTCAGTTCATAGTTTCTGAATGAAGCATTTGTACATTGGGAATGTGTAGGCGTTAATAGAATGTAAAGGATTCAATGAAATTGGATTTGTCCTATTTATCTTGAAAATTGAACTGCTCATGATCTATTAGTGTCACTGATGTTCGTAGACCCCAGCTGTCCCTCTCTTCAAGGGACAGTCCCTATTTTGGAGCCAGATCCCCTGTCCCACGTTCTTCCACAGTTGTCTCTCTTTCAAAATAAGGTGAAATACATATTTTATTTTTAAAAATGGCAATTGCTTATTTGATACAATCTAACTAAACATAATTAGTTTAAGGTTTATATGTAATTTAAAGAACTCCAGGAAAATTAAAAACGCACCTTTGCAGTAAGGCTACACCCTCATTTTGTCTAGGGGGCTCAAATAAAGCTGCATTACTCACCACAGTCCCGGGACAGCCTGCACTCACCTCTCTCCCCCTCAGCTCCAGAATGTCCCTCGGCTGGTCTAAAGCAAGTCATTGGACCTGCATTAGCCGTGATGATGTCAGCAGTCCTTAGACTACCGGAGCCCAGGGGAGAAAAGGCTGTGATCAGGTAAGTAAATTTGCTTTATTTGTGCCCCTTAGACAAATTGAGCACTTAACCCTTGCACTGCAGGGGTAGCCACACTACAAGGGTAAGTTTTTGATCTTCCCAGAGTTTTGTTAATAGGCAATTTCAGGCATTGAACAAATCGGTGAACTGCTTATACTCTCCGGCAAACATTGCAACTCTGCTGAAGTCACTCAGTTTAGCTTAATGCTAGTTTTTTTATGTTCTACTATAGCTGGATAAAGGCAGCTCCACATATGTGTTGTAGGTGGATCTGATACTTGAAGCCTGTACTATGGAGCATCCTGTGTGGCTGATGTTTTACAAATCAGATTCAAACCATTGAAGGCAGATGTTAACCTTATTGGTGGCTATGAGAAATTACTCAATACTGGGTGTGTTCGGGAATAGCTCTACTGTATGACGACTAAGCCAAAGGGGTTCCCAGATCACCAGTTTACTGATAAAGAAGAGGACTGGGATGTGCTGGGGCACTACTGCAATGCTTGGATTCAAAAAGGAGGTACAGACCAACTAGGCTGTGTTTTCTGTATGCAGTTCAAGGCTTCATTTTCAATTTCAATGGGAAAGTTGCATTAATACCGATTAGTTGATATGAGTTCCTGTGTTCCTTCTTCTTATTGAATAAACCTGTAAGTGTTGTCTTTTTACATGGTATCCATTGTTTGTGTTTGCTTTTATATGCAGCTTATCAGAAAACACATTTGAGGAGCAAAACTTTTTGAAACTTGTGGAAGGACTTCAGCATTTTACACATCTAAGGTCAATTCAGTAAGTACATTGTGCGTTCATTGGTTTGTCATTCTACAACCACATCCCACATCGAGACATCACAATCTTACTAGAGTAAACTGCCCGTTATCCGGCATCCACAGGGATTGGTAGAATCTAGAAAAATGTAGTTTCTGATTGCTTGAGAGTTACTATTAAAAATAGGTCTAACTAATGCCATACCCCATACTAAAGCATATCATAACAAACTCTGTATTGACTTCCTATTAATATTTAAATGCAGTAATCAAAAGACACTTAAGACAAATAGACACACAATCGTTTCCAGGATAATACATGCCGCAGATCAGCAAAACAATGAGTAAACAGGTAATTTGTTTCTCTTTAGATGAGAGTTCTAGTTAGTTGAATACTGGATAATGAGAGTTCACTGTATTTGTAGTGTGGATATGAATATGGATATTGTAGGAGACCTAAATGTACTAGACAAAAGAAAAGTTGCTAAAGAGACAATGCCAATGTGACAGTGTCTCTTTTTAGTCTAGTCTCTCCTGATAACCCACCTCCCTGGCAAGGTATACTTACTGCTTCAAGTTCCCATGCCACCTTCCCACTACAGGGGTTTAACCTGGGTAAGCTCCAGTGTCGCATGGTGTTGACCCTTGGTAGGTGCATAATGTCACACCCTCCACATGAAAGTATCTGGGCCCAGCACTCAGCTGCTCAGGCCTGAAAACTGTCACATAAGAGAAGTCACATGCTTCCCTATTCCCATTACCCCCAAACCATTACAGCAACACAGCAAGGGCTCAAACCAAGTGGAAAAGGGGGAGCAGGAGTTTGAGTCAGTGAGATACCTGGCTGGACTTGGGATGCTATCAGGAGACATTGCCATTTTTCCTCATTGAGCAATGTGACAGTCTTTTTAAGGGTAAACCTTCCCAATGGAGACACAGAAGCTACTATTTCTAATTCTACAAATTCTAGTTTTGCTTACCTAGAACAAGCATGCAAAAATGATGTCTGACTTTCCTGATATTCACACTTATTCCAGGTCAGTGGCTCAAAGCTTACTGAACCCAATTTTGGTCAGTGTACTGGCTAGACAACGATCATCCACAGAAGGGAATTGGCAATGACAGCCATCATGTGTCTCTCGGGAAAGGTTTAAATTAACACTTTCAATGCCACCTGCATAACTATTATATTGGTGGCAGTGCTGCCATATAAACAAACTCCTGTAGCAGCCGGGAGTATGTTTACATTTTTACTTTGGGTTGCTGCCTTTTAGTAGAAGTGATTATGATGGCTGTAAAACCATCTGATCACTTCTACAGTGTTTCTAAAATTTGATAAACAATAGCACTGTTATCATGGGGCTAAAACAATTACAACTGCCACCACTTTATTCTATTGGGTCTCAGCTATCAGAAAATGTATAGAGGGGAATTTATCAAAACTGGAGCAGACAAAATCTGGGGCAGCTGTGCATGGCAACCAATCAACTCCTCTCTGTCATCTTCACAATCTTAACTGAACAAACTGAAGAGAGAAGCTCATTGGTTGCCATGCACAGGTGCTGCAGATTTTGTCTGCTCCAGTTTTGATAGATTACCCCCATAATGTTTTGGGGGTTTTAAAGTAATACTCAGGCCAAAAATTAACATTTTAATGTGTGCAAAAAATTGGCTGCAAAGGGCTAAAAGCAAAATGTGTTAACTAACACAGAGGCAACCATTGTTAATGTCTATTTCTAAAAATATCATGCTCATCTATTAAATTCTCTATTTTATGAGTCAATAACACAGGACAAGTAAGTAGATAAGTAAGTAGATGCTCTGACTGAACTGACTGCTGGGTTGGTGGCTCAGAATGTTTTGAAGCTAAAGACAGTCGAAAATGTATCCGAGCTCATGTTTCCTTTAAAGTCTAACTGCAACCAGAAATGTTGTTTTAGTGTCTAGTAGAGCATGGAAGGGTTAGAGTCTCGGTTTTTATTGCTGTTGCTGCTAGGTTTTATATATATGTTTTTTTATTTTATTTTGGCCTTTTTTTAAAATTTATTTGGCCCTGACATACTCTTATACTATTCCTTTTCTGTCTTGCTAGCTTAAAACTATGCGCCGTATCTGACAGTGTCTGCAAATCCCTGGCAAAGGCACTTGGATGCAGCAAGAGCATCGAGGAAATCATGTAAGTCTGTTAAATAATAAGATCCTGTGGAATGATGTTCTGATCAGGTTAATATTGTATTTACAGAATATGTTCTTTATTTATACTTATAATTATAAAATTAAATAAAATGCCCTCATAGATTGCCAGAAACATGCAAAGATACCTGTCTGTATCTGGGTTAATGAGAGTTGCATGACTTAGACATTTAGGGGGTTATTCACGGAGGAGCTGAAGGATTCAGCCGTAGCTTCGGCTGATACAGCTCTCTTCAGCCGCCGGAGCGGGCTGCTGTATGGCTTATTCACGATAGCCCATACAGCAGCCAAAGGCTGCCAAGCGGCTCAGCCGAGCTGAAGGCATATGCTTCGGCTCGACTGAGCCGAAGTGACACCCGAAGCGGGGGGCGAACGGCCTGCCAAAGCACTGCGAATGACCTCACGGCTGGCTTCGCCCAGTTGTACTGAAAGATTAGCGTCCCCAAATGACCTAAGGACGCTGTTCTGTCATGATGTCACGGCCAGCTCCGCCCAGTTGTTATTCATTGGCCGGGACCTGCTAGAAGACTCTAGCAGGTGCCAGCCAATAGGAAACAGTTGGGCGGAACTAGCTGTCACTGCTAGCTGCGCCCAATTGTTTAATTTTTTTTATTGTTTTTTTTTTAAATCTTTATTTATTTTTTAATTTTACTATTTATTTACATTTGTTAAAACATTTTTCAACCTTTTTTTTAAAACTCTTTTCATTGATTTCGTATTCTGCTCAGTACCACGGAGGTACCGAGCCGAACAGCCGAGCCGAATGCCACTCGGCGACATTCGGCTATTCACTCACTGCCGTACAGCCCCTATGAGCTGGGGCTTTGGGTTGGATCGGCTGAGTTGAAGTCCTCCTGCAATGCGGCTCAGCCGAACATGCAGAGCATGTTCGGCTGACTGAAGGCAGCCGATGTACTGCTGAAATCAGCCGTACTGAGCCAGAGTGAATAGCTGAACGTTGTTCAGCTCACTTCACTGCGGCTGGGTTATTCACTCGGCTGCCTTGGGCAGCTTTGTGAATTACCCCCTAAATGTTAAAGCCAAACAGCCCGCAAATTATGATTAAAAAGCTGGGTGTTATGTGCAGTTGGCCGTTGCAAAATATAAAAATCTTAACTTGCAGCATGTCTGCTCCTCCACACAACACTGAGCTTCAGGGCACTGTGGAGAATAGGGATGTGCACATTCCCACAGCTGCTCACTACTTGCTCATTCACAAAATGCCTTGTATATTTTTCAAAGAATACAAGGCATTCTGTGATTGGAGAAGGGGAGGGGAGGGCGGGATCCAATCACAGAAGCCTTGTATTCTTTGAAAAAAATAGGCATTTTGTGAATGGGCAAGTTGTGAGAAGGGGTGGGTGATGTGACCGGAGTACTTCTCTGCTTGGGTTGCATCCCTTGCTCACCAGAAGAATGACGATATGTGTAGGGGACAGTATGCTGCAAAGTTAGATTTTTACCCTATGCAGCAGCCTTCCACACATAACATTTTATTTTATCACAGGTATTTATACAGCGCTGACAATTTACGCAGCACTTTACATAGTTCACATCCCTGCCCTCAAGGAGCTTACAATCTAAGGTCCCTCTCTCACATGCATACATACAGGGATCATTATGAGAGGAGCCAATTAACCTTCAGCATGTCTTTGGAGTGTGGGAGGAAACCCACGCAAGCACAGGGAGAATATGCAAACTCCTCGCAGATAGTGATCTGGCTGGGGTTCAAACCAGGCACCCTGAGTGCGGCAAGGCAGAAGTGCTAACCACAACACCACTGTGCATGCACCTTTTTAATGATAATCTACTAACCCAGTATAGTGTGTAAACGATCATTTTTCCTGGAGTTTGGCTTTAACCTCCCTGGCGGTATTCCCGAGTCTGGCTCGGGGTTAATTTTCAATGCTAGGAGCGGTAACCCCGAGCCAGACTCGGGACTGCAGAGAAAAAAGTGACACTCACCTTGTCCCTGCGATCCCGCGAAGGGTTAGGAACAGGGACGTTTTAGTTCTTAAATTACTAATAATGTAAATATATATATTTGTTTAGATTATCGTGGAACATAATTGGTGATGAAGGCTCCTGTGCACTTTCTAGTGTGCTTAAACAGATGAAAAACCTGAAAACATTGGAGTAAGTGTCACATGACCATATCCAGGGTCTGGTATACATTATCTACGTTTTATGTTTTATGTATCCATGCTAAACAGAGCAGATGGATACATTTCCCCTGCCAGGCTATTGTATTCTGACAGCCGGCGCTGATTGGCTGCAGTCACTGTTCGGCTGACAAATTGAAAAATTTACTTTTGTTGAGCTGGGTGGTGCCATCAAGGTCACCCATAGTCTAATTTCAGACGATTCAGCAGAAGTTGGCCAAAATTCAAGTTGTGGGTTGCCACAACTTTGGGTGGGTTGTGGTGACCTCTAGACACAACCTTTAGCTTTCCTTACCAATTCTGCCATCCTTCACATGTACTAAGTCCACAGTGGGAAGGAGTAACTTATGCCCAGCAAGACAGACCCCGATGCATTTTTTTTCACTGGTCCCGTTATGATGGTAGGCACATACTTGTCATTATACTGTATCTGTTTTCTCCTATATAGTGTTGGGGCCTGGTTTCCCACAAGGCCAACCAAGGCCCAGCCTTGGGGCAGCAGGGAGTGGAGGGGCACCAGGGGTGTGGAATTCCTATCTCCCGACGCCCGGAGGACATGCAGTTCTGGGCGCCAGGCGGGTAATTGTTTTCTACATTTAGCTCTGCTTTGGGCAAGTAGGGCTAAATGTAGAGCAGGGATGCCGCTGCTTGTTTTGTACAAGTGATCTCTGTGATGTTGCAGAGATCACTTGTATGCAGCCTGCAGGTCTGCCATTCTCCATTGAGGGGGGGGGGGGGGTGAGTAGGGGGCGCATTGAGGAACCTGGCCTTGGGGCAGCAGAGAGAGCAAATCCAGCAAATCCTGGATACCCTATGCAGAAACAGAAGGCGTAGAGGGTGCAAGAAAGTATAGGAAATCTGTTGTAGAGTATAGGTGATTTGCTTTGCCCAAAAGGCTGTCACAAGGCGATAAATCATCATATGATGTAACTGTCCTAAATCAGCAATGGATTCATAACATTTAAATGAGATGGAAATGATAGGAACCGCAGGAAAATGTGTTGTGAATATGAGAGCTGAACAAGCATCATGTCTAAAAAATTCAATTATACTTTTTTCTTTTTTAAAGTCTTGAACAAAACCAGATCAAGGATAAAGGTGCGGAAGCAATGGCACAAGCTTTAGGCGTCTGTCCCTACATAAAGGTGATACGGTAAGTTGACAAATTCTGAAGATAGATGACACATAGAGGTGAACTTTTGCAAATGATGAACATGTATTTTGTAGTTTCTGAGAATTTTGGATGGCTTGGCATATGGCAAATTGTGAATCATTTTATCAGGTGGTAATCTACAGTTTGATGATAACTGCTTAAAATGTAATATGTGCTCACCATCCAAACAGATTTTCCTGGTTTAGAGGAAATGACATCTAACAGGACATTTTAAGCTCTTACTCTAATTTTCCTAAATAACATCCTAATCTGAGCACCTTCAGAAGTCCCAATGCCCCCTGTGCACATTCTAGAAAGACAGTTAGGATTTAAAGCTGAACTTTGGGAAGATCTTAAAGACACAAATGAATGTAACTACGTATTCTTTAAACCCATTTATTGACTCCTTTCATTTCTCCCTACCTTGTTGACTGTGGAAGTTACAGTATAAGGATGGCTTCATTTTTTGTTATGGCGTGAGTCTGTTTATAATGATAGATAGTTAATGTTTGTAGACAGTCTACTTATATTAGGCAACTCAACAATGCCTCTCTTGATGTCATTTATTAATGATATTCAATCCTACACCCTCCCTCCCCCCCGATTTCCCTATTACCAGTTATCCTAAAGCAAACCTATAGCCAAAAATAACAAGATAACAAGGAATAGCCCATTTAGAGATGACATAACAAAACCATATTCAACTTCAATTAAGAGATTTCCCCCGCAGTATTTTTTCTGTTACTAGATGTCCGCTGGTGGCCAGCATCATTCAACCCACTTCCTCTGATCCCAGGTTGTTCTGGACCAACCCCCCAAGGCCTGTGACTGGGCAGTGAAAGGAGAAACAGCACAGTGATGAGCTAATTTCTCTGTCAGCTCCTTGCCAGCATATGAACTGATTGACTCCTTGTGCAGCTACTCCCTCTCATTCCCTAAACTGCAAGACACTAATACCAGGTCAAATCCAGGTACACTGTTTGCATTTAAAGTCCCTCAGTGTCCTCACATACAGTGTATGAGCCTGTATTGTACTTGATGACATAAGCAGTCCTTAGACTGCTGGATTGAAGGGGACAAGATGCTCTGGAGACCGGTTTAACAGCCCGGAGTGAGGCGGCGGGAGTGGGGTACAGGTAAGTAAAACAAATTTTTCCTGTCCACTAGCCATAGATGAGCAGTTAACCCTTGCACTTTGGGAGCAGCTCCACTGCAAGGGAAAAGTTTTAATTTCCCTGAAGCTGAGCTTTAATGATATATTAGTATTACTATTATTATTATTATTATTACTAATAATATGATTACAGAGCTGCAATATTTGTGTCTTTTATATCGGCCTAGAGTTTAGCTTCAAGTACTATATTTAAAAAATAGGATGCAATTAATATATACAGCATAATGATCATAATCAATGTATGTTTTTTTCTTTATTTACTTATTGCCTTTATGTATACCTTTCTCCACATTTACAAGCAGGCACAAATTGTCCACCAAAAGTGCCAGTCACAGGGACTGCAAGAAAGTCTATGGGGAGGATTGATCAAAACTGGAGAAGACAAAATGTGGAGCAGATTTGCACTGCAGCCAATCAGCTTCCCTCTCTTATTTTAAAATCTTACCTGAGCAAACTGATAAGAGATGCTGATTGGTTGCCATGGGCAACTGCTTAAGATTCTGCTTGCTCCAGTTTTGATAAATTCGCCCCTATGACTGCTAGGGGTGGTTAGGCAGTTACAGCAACAGTTTCTCTTTCCTCTTAGAGGAGAATTCAACCATGTGAACAAAATGTGATTATTTTTTGCAACCCCTGTCACTGACACTTATGCTGGTCATCCTGGCCTGCATGCAAATTGTGGCATATAAAATAAAAAATGAATTACCTTACTGAGCACTTTCATAATAATAAGTAAACGTTTTGCCATTGTCTACACTTCAGCTTTGCACAGCACTAATATTACCCTTCATATTGCTATTTTACCTATATTCCAGCTTATGGCACAATCCCGTCTCCAGAGAGAAACAAGAGAAGCTGCAAAAACAAGATCCGAGATTAAACTTCTCCTTCTTTTGAGTATTCACAGAAGAATTTTCTTCAGTCTGCAGTTCTGATGAGAAACAGAGCAATACACTGCTTTTTGGCATTCCCTTTTGAGCTCTGATTGACACTCTGGCAAGCCTAACAGTTGCCAGAGGTGCTGCTGTCTCCAAAACTACATATAGATATGGGATATTACATGTAATGTACTGTCCTGCTGACTGGTCAATCTCAGGGAGGCCTGTGTGTGGCACAGGTTGGTCAAGCCCAGATTCTTATTCCACTGAGCTGAACAATCTTTAAACGCATTCATAGAAAAGGCCGGTGCGTTTTTTGACAGGGTAGTATTTTTAGAGCCAACTCAGTACCTTTTTTTGTAGGTGTACTTTTGGCACACTATTGCACTTTATTGCTCGTGTCGCTCTTTTTTGATTAAAAATTGCACTAACATTGTATATATAGTATTTGAAGAAACACTGGCAGCTATGTGTGAATATGTTTAATTACTGGCCATATATATGTGTTATTTGCTCCTTTTATGGCTAAATCTAAACTGTTAAACTGGACTTAATTGAGAATGGCTTGAAAACCAAAATGATGACATAATCACAAACATGCACTGGGAGCCTACGTTTGGATGTATGTAACTCTTTTTAGGGTGAGGGGGGTGGGGGATCTAGAGATGGCAGATGTCCTTAGTACTTTTCATGGTGGTATGAACCAGTACATTCCCAATATATGAATTCCAAAGGCCAGGGTTGTCTAAAGGCAGGCAGTCACGGTTGCTCATTCGCCTGCTGTTGCCCCTTCCATCCCTGTACTTGTCTCCTGCATTACGTGGAGGCTATAACTTGAAAAGCTGCTTTCTCATGAAGACTAGAGGACACTTGACTTCTGGTATACACTAATAAACATATTCGTAATCCATTGAGAAAGACTGGCACAACATGTAGGACCAAAGGCAAATATAGAACATAGGGCCTAGAATTTTGCAGACCTGAGCACTTGAGCATACAGATGGGTCCTCTCTAATTTGTGATGTAAGGCAGCTGTTCTCCTATCAAGAACGCCCTTATTAAGGTACAACTATGATAAATAGGATTTCCCAGTTGTCATGAAACTGTTGCTGAGTTTACATGGTATTCCATCTCAGTGGCATTACTGCTCATTTGTGACTTGGGCTGTACTTCCATGTATATTAGGCCATTAATGGCTTGGACTATGTACCTTTTAGAGGATCTCCTTGTAAAAATACTTATTTTGGGATACCAGGGCAGTGGCAAACCTGAAGTGCAAGGCTCATGTCCAATGGCAGACACGTTTATATCTTATAGAAGGATCAAATAATGTTGCTGGCACTACCCTTATTTATGCTGCCCACTGTGAAACATGCTTTCCATGTTACACAGTGAAATAAAGATTCCTATAGCCAGATTTGCATGGGATATGTTAATGTAATTATTGATGTAGAAAGCAGAAAGAAAGTTACACAGGATGGACTTCAAGAAGTATACTCCTTCTGACCATGTAGGTGTGATATATGTGAGCTGTGACTGTATTACACAGAGTATAGAATAAGGTAAATTTGAGTGAACATAAAGATTTTTCCCTAGCTATAGCAGGCTGGAATGCAAAAGCAGCTTACTGGTTGGTTTCAGTTGTTCCTGTCATGGCCAGCTGCCATTTTAACACCCCCCTATAGTTATGAGTATTACAAAGGTGACAAAATGATGCAGCTGCCACATCCAGTGGTCTTTGCTTTTGGCTTAAACAGTACAGGAGCCATGTCCTCAGCAGCATGAACCACTCAGACATCTGAAACATGTAGTTCCTGTATTGCAGCTGCTCCTTGCCCACCTCCATACCACAGGAAACAGAAGAATGGGACTTGAGTGGTCACATGACTGCTACATTTAGTTGCTAAAAAGATAATTAGCTAAATTTTAAATTAATAACGAGTATACATTGTCCAGGTTTGGAGGAGGGGACTGGTTTAAAACGATTACTTCGAAACGGGGTATACAAGGTTCTATTTATTCGTTCAACCCACGGGCTGAAGGAAACAAAATGGAACAGATTCCTCAATCACCAGTGGTCGGCAGCCGATGTCAGGCCACCCAAACAGAGCTAGCAGCTAATTGGCCAAAATGAATGTTCCCAACTTAAAGTTCTGCTTTAAGTGTTAAGTATTAATTTAAGTGTTAGTGGCAAGTCAAGTATTTTATCGTTAAAGCTTGGGTATACATGGAGCGAATTTCGACCGATTCAGCAGGAATCGGCTGACATTTGATGAGTTGCTAACTCTGTTTCCTCAACAGAAGTCGATCATTCGACTTTTGCCAAGGGAACATGCTGGAAAATCATCGGACAAACAGTGCTGTTCAAATATTCTGACAACGGCTGTCAGTATACAATGTACACGACGCGAGATTCATTCATCCACGCTGTTTAGTGTGAATGGCGGAATCTGTTGTATTTTTTTCATTCAACCTGCAGGCTGTGTACCCAGCTTTAGAGTCGGTCAAAGTGTTGAGGTTGTTTACATTTAAGGCTTAAGGGTTGACTGTGAGGAGTAGCCTATCATTTAAAGCAGGGGTATCCAAACTTCAGCCCTCCAGCTTTTGTGGAACTCCAAGTCCCATGAGGCATTGCAAGACTCTGTCAGCCACAGGCATGACTCCCAGAGGCAGAGGCAAGATTGCATTTGTAGTTTCAGCACAGCTGGAGGGCCGGAGTTTGTCTACCCCTGGTTTAAAGTTTGGGGCCAGAGTGGAATAACAGGGATATCTTTTTTTTTTACACCTGCTTTCTGTACCAAAACCACACTAAGAACAACCTTGTGGCGAGTTCTCAAGGGCCAGAAACCAGGGCACCTATTTTTTACCACGGCATAAGATCTTCATGGTTACAGTTCCATGCACTTCATATAAATAAATCATCTCAATGTTATTAAAGGGTCCTTTAAAATTGAGCTGCCAACAAATTTAGGCATTCAAGATTCTCCAGAAAACATCTGTGTTCTGCCTATACCACCACAATAGAAAATATAACTTACAAGTAGTCTGCCACTCAGCCTTCTCCCCCAAAGCTTCACCTCCCTAGGCCTGGGATTTTATGGCCTTTCCTCAGATTTAACCCTGATTTCTGGAATAGCCTGTACACCAGCCCTTCGAGTGAACGGAAGGGCTCCCACAACCAAAGCTAGCAAAAGGATAAGCCGAAGCTTCGGCTGATCCTTTGACTAGCTTTGGGAATAACCCTCTTAGTTTTATAAAAAAATAGAAAATACGGTTAGGCAAAGAAAACACTTTTTGAATAAAGAATAGCACCAAATGATATGGTAAATCTCTGTTTGACTGCTATTGGGCTTGGTTGAAAACAGAAGAGGATCAAGAAAACATGCTCTAAAGCTGGTCATACATGTTACAGTATGATTCTACAAACCTGATCTTATTGTCTTATTATTGATGTTATTTAGATATACCGACAACTATGTAGAAGAAGGAAGGAAGGCCCTTAGCTGACATAGTTGTTTGTAAATCTACTCATGTTTACTGCCCTTAGACTAATTATTGGTTCTATAATGGGCCCATTTATTACAGTGGACGGAAGGAATTCGAGCCACACTTGCACCAGTTTTATCTAAATGAGCACCCATATGTGTCAACATGTCAAAACACTGTAGTACAAAAAGGATCTTCTACAAAGAAACAATATTGTTTATTCTTATTAAACCCCCAAAGTAAAAAGCACCTTTAAATTAATCACAGAAGTACAGATGTCATTTCTGAAATTCTTTTGTGAAATCAAAGAGTTTGTAACTACTGTACAATGCATAGCAATGTAAAATATGATGTAAAAAATAGTTGTAAACTTCTGTAAATGTTTTTTTTAGAGCTTGTGGATTTTCTCTGATGTGCAAATTGCATTTTAAGATTAAAATAAATAATTTATGTGTAAAACAAATTGCACTAAATAACGAATGCATGTGTATGGTTTGCTGATATTGCTTCCTGTAAAATAAATAAAAACATTGAATTCAATTGCAAAGCATAAGTATTGTTGTCCACATTGTTATGGTAAATAGCCTTGAGACAGCTTCATTTTTCCGACATGTGTATTAATGAGGCGCAGTTTATTCATAAAAGGTAAACATTGTCTATGCAATAATTGCATGTAATGTAGAAATGGTACTAAGCAACCAGATGACAGTTTATATCATCATAATTAGCTGATTTCAGTAAAAAAACAGTGTATGTATGATTTTGGGCCACTTTAAGGCATTGGTGGGCTGAGGGCAAACATCAAGCGGGCCAGAAACACAACAAGCTTGCAGCCATATCTCACAAATTATATCCAGCTCTAGACAAATAGGTAAAATACATACAGTATATGTGACCTGTTTTGTGTATATAATTGTGATTCTTTTCAATCACTCTTGTGATTCCTCCACTTTCCCTACTGCAGTGGTTCTCAACCTTTCTAGGGCCGGGACCCCTTGTTAACTTTTGCCAAGTTGTGATGACCCCCAACGGTAACATTTAGGGATGAACCAAAACTAGTATCTGTGTGTGCTCTCAGGAGGCTATGGGACTCTCTGGTGGCGCCCAGTGCGGCTCTTTGGTGATCAAGCATTCACCTCTCCTCACTCCTGCCCGCTCCCCTCTCTCTGATCCTCTTCAGCTGCCACTGCTGCAGCACCATCTAGGAGAACTGACACTGTTGCGCTAGGAGGAGGCTAAGGAGCCTCTTACCTAGCACAGCACAAGGCACGTGGGGACCTACTCAACTGTGGTTTGTGACCCACTTTTGGGTCACAACCCACAGGTTGAGAACCACTGCCCTACTGTATAGCCAGTGGATTGAGACCATTAATATGGATGGTAGTAAGCGTCTTGCTCCACAGTCTTATTTCCTGTAGACCCTAAATGTTTATTATAGTATACAAGACAGTTTCAGGTTCTCTTTCTGTCTGTTTTAATTGTGCAACTACTCCATGTGAAAACCTCACTTCAAGCTGTAACAGTCCAACCCAAGCTCTCTTAAAAGAGAATTCAGAACAGACACCTCCATCCCACTAACTGGTACGCTTAGTAGCACGAAACATGACCACAGCTCCTTTTCCTAATTCCCTTGTGCACTCCAGGGAGGTCAAATTAAATTGACACTAAACTCAGCAGTTAAATCTTAAAAATGCATTCAAGTACCTTAACTATTAAATCATCCATGAAAAGTAGAGGGCACTCCAAGCTTGCTCCTGTGATGGACTACAATCTCAATACAGATTAGTAAACTAAACATGAGATTGTAGTCTATCTCGGGAGTGAGATTGGAGTGATGTCTACTTTACAACACACACAGGGACCATGGGGAACAAAAGTAGCCACCCTCCAGAAGGAAGGACAGTGTCGGCACCAATTCAGAGATGATTTGAGGCTCTTCAGCTGAGTGATACACAAATAAGATACATTTTTATTATTAGTTAGAGTACTTGAATGTATTTTTAAGATTTAACTCCTGAGTTTAGTATCATTTTAAACTGTAACACTTCAGTTACCACTGTACTGGAAAGTGCCATTTTCTGAGAGGACATATTACCAAACGCAACAGTAGATTTTCATTCCTGGAGCCAGTAAGACTGTATGAGATGACTGATCACAAAAATATTTGTCCCTACCTCCTATAGGCACAAGCCAAATGTACCTTTTGGTAAATCCAGTCCTACCATAGCAGACATAAAACATATCAGACAGGCTATATTGCCTTAGGAACCACATTGACACAAACTATTTCAGAGGAGACCTATTAGAAAATGGGCTATGTCATCACTTTTGCCACGTATCATAGAGGAGTAATGTGGCAGAGCATTATCATAGAAGAGACATTTCTTGTGGTGTCTAATGTCATGGTGCATGCTGCCAAAGGAGTACTGGCAACAACTGAAATTATATTTGCTGTGGATCCCTTTCAATCTCTCCATGCCTACCAACCTAAGACTGTTGCTCTGGTGAGGGGTGGCAGTTGCACAGAACACACCCCACTACCCTCTACCTCACCCTATAATAGTCAATATAGCTTTGGTAACAATTTGCAAACTCAGCACCTTATTTATTATTTTTGGAAAACTGTCTAGAAACCTGATCTTCAGCAGCACTATGTTACTCAGTCGCTTGCAACTAGACATGTGCGATTCGGTTCGTTCCGAAATTCGTTTTGGACGAATTTTCGGAAATTCGGAGATTCGGATGCATCCGAATTCCGAATTACAGCTAAGACGAATGCAAACGAATCCGAAATTCCCGTAGCTTGCAAGTGATTGCCATTGTGAAGTTTGATGGTTCAAGTCCTGCCATTGGAGAGTAAAGTTTTTTTTGTTTTTTTTTCATAAACGAATTTCGTCCGAAACTAATTTAATTTCGGACTCGAAAAACGAAACTAAACTAAACTAATTTTTTTTTTTTTTAAACGAAACTAAACTAAACGAATTTTTTGCTGGTGCACATGTCTACTTGCAACTATATAATGAGCTCCAGGTCCCAGCAGGCAATAGCCAATCAGGAGCTGAGGACAGGAACTCATTACATCACGGCACCCTGATGAGTGATTGAAAGAACGCTATGGCGCTGATGAGGAGAAAATTGTTATGCACCCAATCCATCCTGATTGATAAAGCACTGATTTTGTGGCTGGTGTACTAATAGTGCAGAATTTAAAGGCTGATCATTTGTGGCAACCCAGCAAGGATATAGGTGATTTTTATGGTACTGAGTACCAATCTTTATCCTTACGGTTAAAATATATTAAAAAAATCCAACCTTTTCCTATTTGTTCTCCTTAATACAAAATGTACTATTCTCCTAAAAGAAACAGACATTTAAAATTGAAATCGAAGGATCAGAAACCTTATTTGGAGGAAAAAACTATGCAATAAACATTCCTTTTTAGGTGAGCAGTAGCTGGTGGTCCTGCATTGTACATAATGATATCGAAAAGGGCATGAACAATGAAGAGGCTGGCTTTGTGGGGCTATTTGTATGCCTGGGAGGAAGCCTGTTGGAGCAAGGAATAGGGTAAGAAATGCTGCTTATAAAATAACCCCTATACTAAACAAGCATTAACCCCTTGCCGTATGAGGGTGGGTACCACATACTAATTTTTTTGATTGCTGACTAGAGCTCAGCTTTTACATATTTTATATTACAGAGGTGCAAAAGAAGAAGCAACAACATCCAAAGTAGTAAAAACACCCATCACTCCAAGGTTGGAGCACCATAGATATAAGATGACACAGAGTGACTCATTAGGTCATGCTCGAGTTAGAACCAAAAAATCACTTTTAAGATCCCCTAATCATAAATTATAGGGTATCTATTGTCAAAAAATAAAAATAAATATGTATTTCTAAATTGAATTTCCATATCATATCATATCGATCGAGAAGTTTGTGAACTTACTTATTGAAGATGCCCATAGGATGTACTTCCTCAATGCACGGACACAATTTAAAGTGACATTAAAGGATATTACTCCCCCCCCCCCCCCCCCTAAGGTTAGTGTAAGGACTTACCTTAAATGATGCCTCTTAATCTGATCCTCTTCTTCTTTAGTGTAGTTTTCAGATGTCCCTTCCGCGCTGGTGCGGGTCTCCGATCCAGCACTGACTCCTCTGTCGTCCTCTCCTGTGCGGAGTCTGTGCGGGTGCACGCTGCTCCATAGACTTACCTTGTGTCTCTCCTTGTCTCCCGGCCGAACATCTGACGTGCACATGCGCCTGCCCCAAGATCCTTTGCGGCCACCCAAGATTCTTCAGATGTTCGGATGGGAGCGCGCGAAGATGATACAGGTAAGTTTAAACCTGTTTGAAAAGGTTTGTTTTTAAAAAAAAGTTTTTGCATATATCTACTGCTTGCTAGCAGTAGATATATGCAAAAACACGCTGAGGGTTTAATAACCCTTTCACTCAACCCTGTAACTATGCACTTCCTTGGGTCACAATACAAAAGTAAACATTTCCCAGAACACTCACCAGCCAGCCTGCAAAAAACTACACTGTCTTAACTATTAGGGTTAAAAATAGAGGTTCTATCTATCTTTCTATCTATCTATCTATCTATCTATCTATGTCTATGTGTGCCTCAATCTTGGAGCATATACTGTATATAGCAAAGGATGAATTGGGTGCAGGTTTGCCAGGAGGAAACTTGGTTGCAGGTTGGCTTGTGAGTGTGCTCGGAAGTATGTGGTGGTTATTACCTCCACCAGTCAATCCAGACCTATTACCACTTGATAAAAAAATCTGGTGTCATGGTCAAAACTGTTAAATATTTTAAGTTAAAATATTTCAAATTGGAATGATGCTGCTGTATTAAGGCCAAGCTAAATGTAAAAACTAAAGAATAAATGACATTCAAAATATGAGATGCCAGAATGCAGTATCCATAAAATTGTATTGTTCCAGGGCACCACAAACTGGTTAAAGGCATTTCTCAAGCATTTAAACCAAAGGATGAGTGTTTTTCCATGTCACCTTCAAAGTCACATTACCCCACTTTATGGTACAGATAGGTACCAGCACAAAATTAACCTGGGTAGATGCACCTATCCAAACTCACTGGCTATTATGTGTCAGAATGCCTGCCATGTAACTGTGTTGTGGCCTGTGTTCACAGGCTTTTGTTCACATCAGACAGTTGTTGCATTTCCACACAAGTCAATGGGACTGCAAAACCTGCTTAAAGTAGCTCAGATGCACCTGTCAATGAAGAGTCTCAAACTTAGGCCACAAGCCCTTCATTTTGCATCAGTGTTAATTTTGTCGAAGTTATGATGACTAAAACTATAACAAAAATATATTGACATTTTAGTCCACTAACTAAAACTAGATTAAAATGTTAGGGAGAGACAATCAGAACTCATCTCTTTGGACTTCCAGTTCCGGTTCCATCCTGAATGGAAAGCGTATAGGTATTATGTGCAATGGCATTACAGCCAATATAGTTGTTCATTTTAATATTTTAGATTTGCACTTCTACTTGAAAGAATGAAGAAGGTCATATGCAAGTTGTTATAATCAATGTATACCTAATTACTGGTCCTTTGTTGAAAATACTCAGTATTGGGTTTATTTTTATAAGACTTGGTTTAATCTAATTTTAAGATAAATAAATACACGACGTATCAGTTGAATCTGTGTCTGTATTGCATGTTCAAACCTTAATACCATAATTAATAACATGTTAACAGATGTTCACTCCAGGAGTATATAATGAGATTGGAAATTCTAGAGAAATGCTTAAATTACTCTTTAACTAAACCCACTAGATTTTATTAGACTAAATCTACTGTAGATTTAGTCAACTAAAATCTTATAATATTTAGTCGACTATCACTAGACTAAAACAATTCAGATGACTAAAATATGACTAAAACTAAATGGTATTTTATTCAAAAGACTATGGGGGTTATTCACAGTGAATAACCCAGCCGGAGTGAAGTGAGCTGAACAACGTTCGGCTATTTACTACAGCTCAGTACGGCTGATTTCAGCCATACATCGGCTGAAATCAGCCACACATCGGCTGAGCCGAATGCAGAAGGTCTTCGACTCAGCCGATCCAACATCTGATGTGATGTCACTGTCAGCTTCGCCCAGTTGTTATTGTTTAATGACAGTTCAGCGTCCCCAGGTCATTTGGGGATGGTGCTCTGTCATTACAACTGGGCGTAGCCTCCCAGATGTCATCTGCGGAGCGAAAGGCTGTTCGCCCCGCTTCAGCTGTCACTTCGGCTCAGTGGAGCTGAAGTATAGACCTTCGGCTCGACTGAGTCACTCGGCCGCCTTCAGCTGCTGTACGGGCTATAGTGAATAGCCCGTACAGCAGCCCTTCGGTTCGACTGAACCGAATGGCTCCGGCGGCCGGAGAGCCAAAGGATCAGCCGAAACTATGGCTAGATCCTTCGGCTCCTATGTGAATAACCCCCTATGACTAAAACTAAATTGAAATTTGCTGTCAAAATTAACACTGTTTGCATGGCATGCAAACATTGGACTGCCCTTGATGAAGAACAGACTATGCTAGTCAATCTGATCAATTAGTTTTCATAACTCCTTTACAAATAACTAATTTACAGGTTCAGAATTCCATGCCGTGTGAATCGTTTCATGTAACTTTTCTTTTCTGCAGAGGCTGTTTTTCTAGAGTCTCTTGTGATGAATAACATAGAAATGTCAAGATTAAAAGCTGCAATCAGCAGCGACATTAACCCATGAATCGGCCGTGAATCCCTAATCCATAGTAGCTGTAATTACATTCTGATTCCAACGAGAAACATATTTACAGATCTGCCTTCTTTTAACTCTAATCTCTTTAGAAATGTAGATAATCACGGGCTGTGGACACAAATTACATGAAAACTGGACATTAAACAAAGAATGGTATTTATAAACATGTACAAATCCTCAAGTGCGGGGATTAAGAAAATAAGGTAAGGTAAGTACTGACGTCTGTTTCACAGAATGGGAGTTAGTTGAAGGCAGGAGTACCAGAGATCGTTCCAATGCTGCTTTTATTTCTGATGCTGGCTGCAAACATTAGACGGCAATTTGATCATACAAACAATATCTTCATTAACTTCTTAATGACGGAGGTAAAAACAAACTTTAAAGAAGAACTCAGGACAATATTTTATTAACCCCTGCAGTGGGGTTAACCCCGCACTGCAAAGGTTATCTGCCTGTTTTTTGCCTAGGGTAAGAAAAAAAAGGTATATTCACCTGATCCTCCGAGCCAGCTGACTCTTATACAGGTCCCTGGAGCCTCTCTCCCTCTCCACTGCAGTGATCTAAGGTCCCTGAGTCATCATGTCCAATACAGTGTATTGGACATGGGGACGCCGAGGGACATACCATTGCTGCAGTGGAGAAGGTGATAGGCTGGAAGGAACGCTGCTGACTCGGGTGAGTATTACTGTTTTTTTTTACTCTAAGCAAAAATGAGTAGTTAACCCTTTCAGTGCGGGAGTAGTCCAGAAAGTAGTCCAAAAACGAATGTAAAGCCATATGCATTAGCTTTAGTTAGTTACACTAACTAAGGGGTCTATTCACAAAGCTGCCGAAGGATCTGGCCGTAGCTTCGGCCGATCCTTCGGCTAGCTTCGGCCCCAGGACCCCTTCGGTTCAGGAGAACCATTCTCTGCTTCCCCAATTAGCTCTGTCCACTGTCAACCCAGTCTGTGTCATTGGTTGCTAGGATGCTATCAGCTGTGCAGTTTACAGCATCCTAGCAACCAATGATACATCCTAGCTCCGTTTAGCAGCTAGCCAAGATATTCCCTAGTCGAAATCTGAATGTAAACAAAGGGTCGGGGGTGGTGGCTGACATCATTGACATTGCTTGACTGTCCTATGCAGCGAGTGAAGTAAGAAGTGCTGATCTATATAACCCAGCTGTTGTGGAACTACACGTTCCACGAGGCATTGCAAGACTCTGACAGCCACAGGCATTACTCCCAGAGGCAGCGGCATGATGTGATTTGTTGTTTCACCACAGCTGGAGTGCTAGTGTTGCCTACCCCTATAGATGTTGCAGACTGGTGATTCAGAAATCATCAAAGCCCACTGCATCATCATAATGGCCAGGAAACCAGCATTTCCAGAAGGTAAGGTAACCAATGGCACAAATAATTAACTCTCCGGGATAGGTTTACAGGCTAGTGGCCAAGTGTAATTCCTAACAAGAAGCAGTAATAATTCTAATTGTCATTGATGTATTACTGATAATTGCATGGTGCTGCCGGATGTAATTTATTTGACTAATAATGTTCTCAGAACTGCTTTATTGCATAGGACTTTATGTGTGGGTGACAGGTGAACTTTGAAGACTCTAGGAAGAAGAGCTCTATTTACATATGACCTCTGAAATACATAGAATCCTTTTCATATGCCATATGGACTTGTTTTTCCCCCTCGCTGTAGCTACTTGCCTTTGCCAACATTAAAAGAGCCGAAGATATGTTCTATCAGTTCTCTAATATATAAATCTTGCTGCATTTTATATCTCTCTTTGCAATATTGTAGTGGTGAGTTGTCTTTTCATAATAGAGACAAATATAAAAGATAAATTGTATTTTATTCAAGAAGAACCAGGGATATATAATACATACTGTAGGACCATCCAACGCCATGGATATAACAGAATTTAGTGAGAAGCTGGAAATCCTTCTTTTATCTCTCCAGGAATCTAAGAACTCAAGATTCTAGGTCCACTCACATGCTGCAACTGTAACAAAGATGTCTTACTTCCTCTTTTGGATTTTCATTTTGTTTTATTATAGAGACTGTGCAGGTGAAGTGAGACACCAGGAATTGCTGCACTAATAGAAGGTAAATCTGTTTGTTGAAGCAAAAATTGATGGTTTATTCAGTATACTGGCATCCACCAGAACCTGCTTTTAGGTGGACTAATGCATTAAGGAGGAAATTAAGACGTTAGAGAAAGCTCAACTTATTGTTCAGCAATGTGAACCCTATACGTACAGCACCAAAACATTTCACTTTCTCTTTAGTAGATTCCATTACAGAAGAAGAATCACAGTTTATATAGCCAACATAGTGGGTAATTTAGGGAATGTGTAAAGCTGTCATTTACATATACTCTTCAATAACCACAAAGAATATAAATCCACTTTGTGTGCACCAAATACCTCAACAAATCCAAATATTTCCATGTAAAAGAAGCAGTGACAGCATCAATGTATTATACAGTACATACCCTATGCAGAGAACAGAGCTGTGGGAGGGACCCAGCAGGTCTACCTACTACAAGCTGCCTGCAGAAAACTACAGGAGGAGAGGAAACAAGACCAGTTATATTGCACAAGGTGAGAGAGCAATGGGGATTGGTCTTTATTACAGGAAGCTTCTGCACATAGGCAAGGTTTCACACTGGACATAGCACAGATATGAAAGAAATACACAAGCATGTCAAAATTGTGTAGTGCTGCATCGCACTGGTGGTTAGTGTAGTGCCCTTCTTACATTAGTGGTTATTGCAATGCAACCTTACACTTAGATTGGTGGTCAGTGTGAGAATGATCTCCTTACATTGTTGATCAGTGGAAGATAGTTCCCATTACACTGGTGGTCAGTGGGAAAATGCTTCATACATAGGTGGACAGTAGGAAGAATACACATTCCATTGGGGGTCAAGTGAGAAGAATGACCCCTTACATACAGCTAAAAAGATTGGTGTCACTGGTTACTTAAGTGACAGTAAACCTAGGAGTTAAATCTTAAAAATGCATTTAAGTTCCCAAGCTATTAACAAAAATGTATCTTATTTGTGTATCACTCGGTTGTAGATCCTCAAATCATCTCTGAATTGGGGCTGACACTGTCCTTTCTTCTGGAGGGTGGCTACTTTTGTTCCCCATGGTCCCTGTGTGTGTAGCCACTCTCCAGAAGGAAGGACAGTGTCAGCACCAATTCAGAGATGATTTGAGGATCTACAGCCGAGTGATACACAAATAAGATACATTTTTGTTAATAGTTAAGGTACTTGAATGTATGTTTAAGGTTTAACTCCTGAGTTTAGTGTCACGTTATCTAAATGTCAGAAAATGCTGATTGCTCACGCCATGGAAACCTGTGGAGGAACCCTTCTGTACCATGGAACCTTGGATGAGAAAGGCTTCTTTAAACTCTGGATCTTCAGTCTGCAGATTCAGAATGCCAGTCCACGTCACCTCAAGCAGTTGTTTTGCAATTTCAGGGCTCTTCCATTCAATATGAACCTTGGGGTGGCATAGGGCACGTTTTCTACCTTACCTCCTATACACAGTGCAGTAATTATTATTATTATTATATAGGATTTATATAGCGCCAACAGTTTGTGCAGGGCTTTACAATATATGGGGAGACAGTACAATTACAATGCAATACCATACAAAAGGATTAGAAGGACCCTGCTCTTGAGAGCTTACAATCTATAAGGAGGGACAGGTGATACAAAAGGTAATAAATGTAAGGAGTAAACTGATTGGAAGAGTGGATGTAGAGTTTTTCAGAGTAGGTAGAATAGGCTTTCCTGAAGAGGTGAGTTTTCAGGGATCAGCTAAAGGCAGACAGATTAGGATATAGCCAGATAGGTTGGGGTAGGGAATTCCAGAGGATGGGAGAAGCTCTGCAGAAGTCCTGGAGGTGATCATGGGAGGAGGTGATGAGAGAACTAGATAGCCGGCGGTTTTGGGAGGACCGCAGAGGATGATTTGGGTGTTATTTTGAGATGAGGTTGGAGATGTAGCTGGGGGCAGAGTTGTAAACCCAAATATGTATCACCACATTTTTTCTGTTCTGTATACCATCAGTATATAGACTGATATGCCATCAGTATATAGACTGATACCACACTTTCCTGGAGTTCTGCGGAAAAAGTTGGATATTATTATCACTTCTGAAAGCTCTATAAGAAGCACTTTGGTGAATGTAAACAAAGATATGATTTTCTGATTAATGTCAGATCAAATGAAATATATCTCTGTAATAACAGGAGCCATGAATTGTCTTTAGAGATAATGAGGCATATCTATATTTTGTATCCTCTTTTGTATCTAAATCCCAAACCCGGCTGCGTCCTGTTAAAAAACTGCTTTTAATTGGCTCCCGGCTAAAAGAGACGTTTCCAAATCTTGAGTCATCAATGTCATAGTCTGAGATGGATTTGTAGAAACACTGGCATATTTCCTTGTAAAATAAATAAGGGGAGTTAATGAGTGAGCAAAGCAGCATGACTTTAAGCCTTCCTGCTGGTATTACGACAAATCTCGGCTCGGCGCTGCGCTCTTGGGGGTATTCACAGCCATACAAACAAGTTAGCTGGTTCACTGATCAAATAACTGACAGTTCTGAAAATTCCTCTCCCAAAACAGTTGCCTCTATGTAACATCTATTTCGTAGTGTTTAATTTAATCATATTGGACTGCCATCTGAAAATAACAATGCAAGGTCTTAGGCCGTCACTAAAACAGACTTTTTCCTATCTTTTTAAAGCAAATCTATATTCTGTGAGCAATTTGAAACATCCTATTAAACTAATATATTGGGGAAAAAAGCCTATGAAAAGTCAGTGTTGGGCAACAGATATGTGCAGGCTCCCTGAATGTGATAACTGTGCTGAGGCCAAAGACAAAGCAAGAGTTAATAGGATGAAACTAGAGTTGATTAAGAAATAATAAGAAGTAAAAAGGAACACATGTTAATTTTATTTGCTTCTTTTCATGCTCTCTATATACAAGCTGATCTCTATATGCACAGTGAGGAGAATAGCACACACTGATCTCTATATACACTGATCTCTATATACACTGATCTATATATACATTGATCCATATATACACAGAGATCTCTATGTGCACAGGAATCTCTGAGTGGTGCCAGTTCTGATTGGCTCCCCGTACAGTCTAGATTCTATACTCGGATACATTGCATCTCTAACCTGCTCTCCACCTTCCGCCTCCTCCATCGTCAGCTCTACTCTTGTTCTCCCAGCACCTGCACACTGCCTGCATAGCTCTCCCCTCTCCTGCAGCCTGTTACTAGGGATGCAGAAAAAGGGGGGGAGGTTGCCCAGGACCAGATCTCACTGGGCCTCCACCAACTCGGGCCCTGGTGCAGCTGCACTGCCGGTAGGTCCGCCCCTGTCTGCTGTAGCTCCTGATGTTGCTGCTTCCAGTGCATCGACCCAGCACTGGTCAAGACATTAATCAAATGCTGTCTGCCAAAGAGAACAATCATTGTTCAGGAAGAAAAACACTGGTTGACCAACTCTATCTAATTCCAGCCCTCACTTATCTTCATTGGCTTTGATTAGGTGGCTATTCACAATTGCCCGTACAGCAGCCGAAGGCGGCCGAGCAGCTCAGCCGAGGGATATGCTTTGGCTCGACTGAGCCAAAGTGACAGCCGAAGCGGGGCGAACGGCCTGCCTAAGGCCCGCCGTTTTCCCCGTGCAAATGATAGCTGGGCGGGACCAGCCGTGATCTCACAGCTGGCTCCGCCCAGTTGTAATGACGGATCAGCGCCCCCAAATTACCTGGGGACGTTGATCTGTCATTAAACAATAACGTCACGGCCTTCGGCAGCTGAGTGAATAACCCTGTAAATATCATCCAAATAGGGTTTAGATCTACCTTGATAGAGATTTATACAGATCAGAGATGAACATACATGGAAAAACAACAATCGCAAGTTTTGAAATCACATACCTTGTCATTTTATGCTTGTAGAATTGTAAAAGTAAAGAAACCTTTTTGATGGTTTTTGCAACATGTGGCGGTGGATAATTGGTCTGAGATAACATGAAGTAAGGGGCCCCGTTATTTCTGATGACGTCCCTGAGTGCTGTGGTGCTGAATCTTTAAAAACAGCTCACAATCATAGAGTGTGGGTTAACCTGTTTTTACTCTTTCTCATACCCCCCAAGAGCACAGCGCTGAGCGTGATGCTTTTCATAATAATAGGAATGAATAGCTCACAGTTAGAGCTTAGGTCTATTTCAGATTCTAAATGTTCAGAAAGAATAATGTATTGTGTTTTATAAAAAAATATATTCTGATACATAGAAAGTGATATCAAAGGGTTATAAAGCAGAGTGTAACAGCATAGAAATCAATTCTATGATGGCACAGCCTGGTAATCATCATCAGTGGAAAATCGCCAGCTTTACACCTTTTCTGTAACTATCCAACTCATAAAGCTGCATAGTGATGGAGCTCTAAGCACTGCTTTACAGTCGACCCCCAAAATTTGCAAAGGTGATGTTCCTAGAGCACCCGCGAATTGGGAAAAATCGCAAATTTTTAATGTGGTAAAAAAAAATGCCTATTTGTATAGTTTAAACCCTAAATATGCCCCCAAAACACTTTAATTTTATTCCAAATTCAGCTTAATACATTACCCTTTAAAGGAGAACTATGAGGTGAGTGCTTTTCACTCACCTCATAGTTCTAGCCGACCTGTGACAATGAGACTGTCACAGGTCGGCACAGTAGATCGGGAGGTGAGCGAACACATACCGGCGTCCGCTCACCTCTCGATCCTGTCACGGCTCTCTGCCGTGACAGGGGAGGGGCTGGATTCCCCCCTCCCCGCTCCGATCCGCCAGCGCTGACTGGCGGAACGGACGGGGGAGGGGGCGGGGACAGCTGGCTCTGCCTCTAGATAGGCAGAGCCAGCTGTCAGTCACGCAGCTGGACGGATCCCGGCATAATTGTCGGGATCCGCTTCAGCTGCGGCGTCTCAGTATACCGCGAGCTAGAGCTCGCGGTATACTGAGCCTAGGGTGATGGGAGGACGCTAGTTTGTGTCCTCCCGTTACCCTAAGGAGAACTATGGGGAAAAGCCTTAACCCCATAGTTCTCTTTAAAAAAAGAAAAGAATGTAAAGGTAAACCCGTAGGATGAATTAGCTGTGCAGTACGATGAAGGTATATAATGAAGATAATAATTGCACAGCAATGCAGAGGATTTACAGCTCCTCTGGTGGCACCTCTTCTTCAGGAGTCATATCTTCTGACGGGTCTTCTTCTGGTGGGGTTTCGTGCTGGCTTTTCTTGATAGGTTTGAGGAACATTGTTCTAAGGAAAAATCCGCAAACTGAGGCCGCAAACTCTGAACTGGGACTTTGCAGGGGTCGACTGTATACCTTAACACAGCACATACACTTGCCATTCTGCATGGTCACTCCCAGAGAATGTTCAATATGGCATTTGGTATTTGCATGGCTTACCTATCATTGAATTAAAAGCTCAAACCCACTCCTTGCTATGAAATTGGCATCTTCCGGTGCCTAAATGTACCCTAAGTACCCTTCCCCCTTGTTCACCACCCCTAAAGCCTGGTACTTCTAAGTATAGCAAAGTTCCAAAAACTCTCAGTTATTGCCAGCCACTTTGAAAGATGAGAGGTGGGGGATTAGGTAAAATTAGGCTCCAGGGGGTTCCTATTCCACACTGGGGGAATGGGTTTGGTTTGGTAATTTAGTGTCAGATGTGCTTTAATAGAACATCAACCAACCAGGCTTGGTTATGGGAATGGTTAATGGACCCTGTTGTGTTTTTTTAATGCGGTTTGTATCCCTTAGAGAGCTTTGACTTTACTTTCTGTCTCCAGACAAAATAGGAAGTGAGAGTAAATCTCTCAGAAGGAAGGAAATCCTCTCTTCTGTCACCAGAAAAAGTGTGCCCACTGCAAGATTTCCTGCTATCTCTGGACCAGTGACAAAAATTTTGGACCTCAAGTTCCGCTGAAATAGGTCATTAGGACAAGAAAGAAGGGTGAAGCTCCCCAGCAGACAACAAGACATCAGATTTTAGAGATCAATATTCTGACTCCAATTGTTGAAATAGTGATCTATCCTTTCTTGAGACTTCTATGTCTGGCCTGTATAAGCTGATACAATCACCACAGACAATCTTTATCAGATAGCTGAACTCACCAAATACCTTTTCCTCCCTGTCATTAGGCAACTGATTGCACTCGATGAGTTTAGGAAGAGAAATCTGCTCTGTTCCCTCTTACAATCTAAAAGGAATGGGGAAGTGATACATGAGGAGGTAGCTTTGTGGGAATTAATAGTATGAGAACGTGATGGTTGAGTGGTTTTAGATGCTTTGGTCATCTAAGACAGAATACATTTTAACTGCCCTTTTAGGTTGCCCTGGGTTGATAGACCTTGACGAGTCTTCCCCCAAAGTCCTTTGTGAAGTAGTTCACTACATTTTGATGTGACTTTTGCAGATGGTTGTTCATGGCTCTTCTCGCAGACTTCAGTACATGAACAAGAAACAGTTGTTGTGGCCGGAGCAGGGCTGGATGTAGGTGGCTGCTGTAGATTGTCTGGAAGTGGACCAGGATGCATAGCTGTAACATGTGCACTTGATGAAGACTTTACAGTCTTTAGCAAAATGGTCTAAGGAGACATAGCACCTATAGGGAAGTTAATTATTATATGTGATGTCAGCAGGGGGGGCCTGGG
>NW_017306463.1:1059349-1062365 GCF_000935625.1 Nanorana parkeri
TGTGTGTATATTAGGCCCCATTCACACCTATATTTCAGGTGCGATTAGGGATTCCTGTGTCACAAACTTGCGTTTTCCTGCAGCAGGAATCCCTAATCTGACGTTTACATGTAGCAACTGTCACCCATTCAAATTAATGATCGGGTGACAGCCGCTGCATGTACACGCCTGCACACCGCATGTAATGGTATGTTATATGATTACATGCAGTTGCAAAAACAATCACTATCCCTGGATAAACAATTGTGGAACCACTGATAGTGACCGATTCCTAACTGCATGTAATCCTTTCACATATGATTACATGCGGTGTGCAGGTGTGTACATGCAGCAGCTGTCACCCGATCGTTAATTTGAATGGGTGGCAGTTGCCGCTTGTAACTTATGCAGACATTAACACCGGTACCGTATATACCGTGTTTCCCCGAAAATAAGACACTGTCTTATTATTTTTTGGGGCTCAAAAAAACACGCTAGGTCTTATTTTCAGGGTAGGTCTTATTTTTTTTTTAAATGTACAACAATCCACACTTATTTCTGTAGAAAAGTCTACGTGTATTCATGGACAAAAATATGGTGATCAGGGCAATCAGGGGTGCCGTACCTATCCAAGAGCAATTTGCTAACTAATTGCTGGCCAGAATGAGCGAAGCGCACTTTCCCTATCGATTCCTCACAGGCGGAGTGCATTTGGTATCACTCCGCCTGTCACAGGAGCCGGCGCTATAGAGGAGGCATTGGCTTATGCGGCTCTGCTCCCTCCAGTGCCCCCTCGCTTCCTCTAGCGCTGGCTTCGTTGGCACCGCAGATTATCTCCCGCGGCTCTTCAAGTTCCCCCTTTACGCCACCACTGGCCCTGGGAATGGTCACAACTAGGTCTTATTTTCGGGGTAGGTCTTATATTTTAGCAATTCGCAAAAATAGTACTAGGTCTTATTTTCAGGGTAGGTCTTATTTTCGGGGAAACAGGGTAGTAGCGGCCCCCACGCGCCTAAAAAATGTGTCCAGTGGCCCCCGACTAAATTGAGTTTGAGACCCCTGCTCTAAGGCTTCTGCTGGCTGTAGCTTGAAGTGTGGCATGTCGCCAGGAGTCACCTTGTTAATGGCAGGAGGTGTTATAATTTGCTGTGTAGATGCACTTGCTTTGTGGACTTGAAGAGGCTCAGGTGTTTGCAGCTTAGAAGTCTCTGTATTGAGCGTCAGAACAGTGTTGGTAGGAGGAGGTACAGGAGATTGTTCTGTATCATTGCAAGCATTATGCTATAGCACATATTCACTGGTGCGTTCTGCTGGATCCTCTAGATCTGCTGGGATAAAACAGTCCCAGTTATGACTTTATCTCATTGCTTTTTCAAGGACTTTCAGCCTTGCTGCTTCTTCCCTTTCAATTTGGAGAATCTTTATTTGGGATTCCATCTCTGCCTGTTTAGCTAGAAGAGCTTTGCTTTGAGCATCTATTTCTGCTTCTTTTCTAGCAAAGGAGCTTTGCACTATCAGACATCCCAACCTGCAAAACCTTATTTCAGGGAGGTTCCCGTCTCATTTCAGGGAGGTGCCCTTTCTGTTTTTCTTCTTTTTTTTTTTTTACAGCGGCCGTCGTCAGAATATAAAATAAATAATAATGATAAATATTTGCCACGACATTTGCATTGGCCTCTATTATCTTGTTGCCTAACTTCTGGAGTGAGAGGATCTAGAAGATCGTGCTGTGAGCTTAGTTAATGTGGCTTAATGAGATCTGGTCTCCTGCAGATGAGCAATGCAGAGTTCTGCCTTATCCTTAGCATCTTGCACTAAAAGATCTCTTTGTTGGTTTAGTGCATCAGTCTTAGTTAATTCTACTAAAGAGTCCTCTATATTAGTGTCCCTCAAATGAGAACTATGAGGTGAGTGATTTTCACTCACCTCATAGTTCTAGCCAACCTGTGACAATGAGACTGTCACAGGTCGGCTCAGTAGATCGGGAGGTGAGCGAACACATACCGGCGTTCGCTCACCTCTCGATCCTGTCACGGCTCTCAGCCGTGACAGGGGAGGGACAGATACCAGTTTTGCGAGTACGAGTACTGGTACTTGCCGAGTACTTACAAGTACGAGTACTGATACATTTTTGTTTATTGTCATGTGACAGTTTTTCTAAATCAATACAGACTAATGATTTCAAGACAGTGGTGGAGCGCCAGAGCCAGGTCCCAGCTGCAACCGCTGCAACCCTGGTAGTTCTCATGAAAATGCCAAGTATCGGCACTGGTACTCGAAAAGTATCTGTGCATCCCTATTCTCTATAACTAGACAACCAGGACATATAATTAATTCTATATTATCCACAAAGGGTTAACAGCACTCTCTCAACCCTGCAGCAGTGCCTGTACCTGCTTTCAATAGTAGTCTATGTCCGCCCTCTCTGTGCAGCAAGTAGCTTCTTCCTTCTGAGAGCCAAGCCTCGTTCTGAGGCTACTCTAGAAATCACATGACCTTCCTCCAGGAGGCAAGCCTCACTCTGAAACTTTACCCACTGATATCTTACCGGAAAGGATTACTCAGAGTAAACCTTTCAGGGAGAAAATGCCTCTCTAGCGGACATCAGGGAGCTGCTGTCCAAAAGAGGGAGACTCCCTGAACATCAGGGAGACTTGAGATCCCTGCACTATATTTGCCACGACATTTGCATTGGCCTCTATTATCTTGTTGCCTAACTTCTGGAGTGAGAGGATCTAGAAGATCGTGCTGTGAGCTTAGTTAATGTGGCTTAATGAGATCTGGTCTCCTGCAGATGAGCAATGCAGAGTTCTGCCTTATCCTTAGCATCTTGCACTAAAAGATCTCTTTGTTGGTTTAGTGCATCAGTCTTAGTTAATTCTACTAAAGAGTCCTCTATATTAGTGTCCCTCAAATGAGAACTATGAGGTGAGTGATTTTCACTCACCTCATAGTTCTAGCCAACCTGTGACAATGAGACTGTCACAGGTCGGCTCAGTAGATCGGGAGGTGAGCGAACACATACCGGCGTTCGCTC
>NW_017306463.1:1062532-1064916 GCF_000935625.1 Nanorana parkeri
AGAACGGACGGGGGAGGGGGCGGGTACAGCTGGCTCTGCCTTTAGATAGGCAGAGCCAGCTGTCAGTCACGCAGCTTCAGCTGCGGCGTCTCAGTATACCGCGAGCAGCTGCTCGCAGTATACTGCGGCGTCTCAGTATACTGCGAGCTACAGCTCGCGGTATACTGAGCCTAGGGTGACGGGAGGACGCTAGTTTGTGTCCTCCCGTTACACTAAAGAGAACTATGGGGAAAAGCCCTAACCCCATAGTTCTCCTTTAAGAAGGCTGTATATTTTGCAGACAGCCATTGGTAACGTTTATAGGCGGCAGATAAGTGATCTATAGAGTCTCTTAATTAAGCTGGTTGATCATTAAAACATGGTAAAGCTGACATGCAATGTGTATTTCTGTCCCATAGGTCTGACAGATTGATGGAGAATTCATCTCTAGTGGTTTCATACTTTTCTCTGAGTTTCTGTGTCGGTATTATTGTGCGCTTGGGTCTTACACTCTGTTCGGCAATATCTGCAGAATCTGCTCCCTGTACATCTGTGTGGTCAGAAGCGTGATGTATCTGCATTGATTCATCAATAATAGAGTGCACATAGCCTTCTGTAGACATTTTGGACTGTTGCAGAAAATGTATATTGTCTCTTTAAGAAGATGAACAGCAGCTTAGACAGGTGGGGTAACACAGTTCAATGCAGAGAAACAGTTTTCAACATTCACAGGTGAAGTGCAGTAAGCTTGTGCGACACATATTCTTACCTTGATGCCCTCTAATGACCATTGTAGGGGAGTGCAAAACATTGTTCATCCGCAAAAGAACGGGGCTGCAGTGAGCACTACCTAGAACAGGAGCAGTGCTTCTTAGCACCTTAACCCTGCTATGTTGCAGGTCAAAACTGACCCCTTTTTATTATAATTGATATACTTTTTACCTGTTGATCCTGCTGTTTCCATTAAAAACTCTTTTTTTTACTGTGCCAGGCCGACAATGGGGTTTCAGCCACTATTGGATATGCACCAGATACAGCTCTCTTCCTGGGTCCTCCACTTGACTTTTGCAAGTGGAGGAAAGAATTACTGACGGAAAAAGCTCCACATGCCACTTTGCGAAGAAAGAATATATTGGGAGGCCTAGCTGTCATGTGACCACAAGTTGAAAGTAAAAAAGAAAGCTATTTTATGCAATTTTCCTACAAGGCAATAACAGAGTAAAAAAACAAACTTAGAGGAACTGTTTGGAACATTAGTGTCATGATGATGTTCCAACTACTTTAATGTGTGTAAAAACCTTTAGTAGTAAAACAGGACAAGAGTTATTTAGTCTGGTTGGCGCTCTGTAATTTGAGGAAGGGCAGATTGAGATGTCAAAGACCACCTTGTATTCATTGATAAATTATTAGTTCATTGAATGACTGCTGTGCAGAGCAAGTGACCCCCTTTGTTTTTAGAGAAGTAGGGAAGCTACTCAGTACAGAGCAGTAGCAGATATGGAAGATCGTGCCAAGCACTGTACTAGCTCTGGCTACTACAGTGATTTAAAGGAACCCAAGTGGCTGACTAGGTATGGCAGGTATGGCAGGGACAAGCTGAACCAATGTAAGTATGTAAAATAATTCATACCTTGAGTTCAGCTGTAAGTTAGACATACAAAATAGCCAATGCTAAAAAATGGTTGAGTATGGCGTTAAATCAGGCCACAACAATCAGTGCAGTCCCAAGGCCTAGTACTTCAGATAACCCCAATGTAACCACCACCAAATATGGAAAACATTCAGAACTCCTCCGTACTCCCCAACACCTTAACCAGTTGACATCCGCGGTGTTAAACCCCCTTCCCATCCAGGCCATTTTTCAGTATTCAGCGCTGCGGTACTTTGACTGACATTTATTCCGTCATGAAGCGCTGTACTGAAATGAATTTTATACCCTTTTTTGGGGACAGATAGAGCTTTCTTTTGGTGGTATTTATTCACCACTGGGGGTTTTATTTTTTTACTATATTAAGGAAAAATTACCGAAATTTAAAAAAAAAAACAGTTTCCCCTATATTAAATGATAAAACCCTTTGCCCAGAAGAATGTCAAGACCTGCTCAGTAATCTACCATCTAAGTAGATCCTTCCAAACACGTAACTGAGCTGCTAATTTGTCTAAGATATCTATCTATCTATCATTTATCTTGAAAGATAAATTGTTTCAAGTTTAAAGTAAAACTTAAGACAAAACTTTTTTTTCTAGTTTTGGCTAAAGTAAGGGAGGGTTATAACCTCTGTCCAGGATCGTAGCAAGGGCCTCGCCTCGGGTGCAGCTCAAAGGGGCCCAGCCAGGGCTGGCCTGGCAGCGCCCCTGTTGCTGTGGAGCCCTGTGCTCGCCAAGGCGTGCAGCACAGCTCGACA